>NC_091828.1:135655000-135787500 GCF_038994185.2 Dermacentor albipictus
TTGCAACATGGCGAAGAATCTTTTTTTGTAAAAGCAAGATTTTATTTAAGTTCCGTTTAGTTGTGGTAGCCCAGACTAGACTACAGTAGTTAATATAGGATGCGAACAGTGCGTAATACACTTGAAGTTTTACCTTTGAGGGGAGTAAGCGTTGACATCGTGATAATGCTCCAGTAGTTGATGACAGTTTCCTACATAGTTCTTCCACATGCGAGTTCCAACTAAGGTGAGTGGAAAACGTAACGCCGAGTATCTTGTGTTCGTTTACTACAGCTATGTTCAGACCTTCATATACAATAGGGCTTAACCGTGTAACTACTTTACTCCTTGCACGAAATATAATAATGTCCACCAACAGCCAACAAATGTGACATGCGCCTCTGCTCGTACTACAGAAGCTTTGTGGAGAATTTTTCCAAGATCGCATAACCCCTCACTCGTCCAACAAAGGAGGATATCCTGTTTGTTTGGGGTCCAGAGCAGAGAGCCGCCTTCTCTGAGCTTCAGCAACGCCTTCAGACACCACCCTTACTTGGGCACTTTGATGTAGATGCTGACACTGAACTCCACGCTGATGCTAGCAACATCGGCCTTGGTGCAGTCTTCTTGCAGTGGCAAGATGGCGTTGAATGTGCTATCGCTTACGCTAGCCGCACCTTGACCTCTGCAGAAACGAACTACTTTGCCAGTGAAAAGGAATGCTTAGCTGTCATCTGGGCAATAGCTAAGTTTCAGCCATATCTATACGGTCATCCATTGAAAGTGGTTACCAACCATCATGCCCTTTGTTGGCTAGCCAATCTCAAAGACCCTTCAAGACTTCTTGCCAGGTGTAGCCTTTGTCTTCAAGAATTTGATGTAGCAATCGTCTACAAGTCTGGCCAGAGGCACACTGATGCTGACTGTCTTTCCTGCACTCCACTTGCAACGGTGTCAAGTGATGCTGATGATGACAGTCATTTCCTTTGTGCTGTCAGTATATCTGACTAGGCTCGGCAACAGCGAGACGATTTAGAGATCGGGCAGCTTATCGACTATCTTAAAGGCCGAAGTTCGCATCCTCCACAGATATTCACGTGTTCACCATCTTCGTTCTGTATCCGCAACAATGTCTTGTATAAAAAGAATTTCTACCCATCAGCAACTGAACATCTCCTTGTGGTTCCATCCGCGCTGCGTGCCGATATTCTGTCCGCCTGCCACAATGAGCCCTCTTCAGGCCATTTGGGATTTGTGCGTACCATGGCCCGAATTCGACAACGCTGCTACTGGCCTAAGCTTGCCGAGGAAGTCGAGCATTATGTGAAAACTTGCCGCGACTGCCAGCACCGAAAGAGTCCACCTCAGCGCCCAGCTGGTTTCCTGAAGCCTGTTACACCACAAACACAACTATTTCAACAAATCAGCATGTACTTGCTCAGGCGCTTCCCCAAGTCTTTTGCTGGTAACTGCTGCATCGTGATTGTGACTGATTACCTGACGCGATACTGTGAAAATGGAGCCTTCGAGCGAGCCACTGTCTGTGACGTTGTGCACTTTTTTATCCACAACATAGTCCTCCGGCATGGTGCACCAGCAGTAGTCATTACAGATCGGGGTACAGCTTCCACAGCTTAGATGATGCAAGACATCATGATGCTTAGTGGTACAGCTCATCGCCAAGCCACTGTATCCCATCCTCAGACAGTCTTACGGAGAGGTTAAATAAGACGATCGTTGACATGCTTTCCATGTATGTCAACAGCGAGGACAAGCACTGGGACGATGTTTTGCCTTATGTTACTATTGCATACAACACTGCTGTTCAAAAAACTACTGGGTTCACTCCTTTTCGTTTGCTCCACGGCCATGAAGCAACCACCATGCTGGACACCATGCTACTCCCCGAACAATATGACATTACCATTGACGCGGAGGAATTTACCCAGCTTGTTGACACAGCTTGCAAACTTGCACGCGAGCAAATCCAGAATAAGCAATCCATAGACTCCCAGAGGTATAACGCTCACCATCACGAGGTTGTCTACCAACCCGGTGATCAAGTTTGGGTATGCACGCCGATTCGCCAACGCGGCCAGTCGGAAAAGTTACTGCACCACTACTCAGGCCCCTACAGAGCCCTCTGTCGCCTCAGCGAGGTAAACTATGAAGTTCTCCCTGAAGACACAAGTCGACGATCTTGTTGCATGCAGCCTGCGGATATTGTCTATGTTTCCAGGATGAAACTGTACCACTCACATTGACGAGGCCATTCTCACTTCCACTCGCCTTCATCCCACTTGTGTGACACTTTCCTCTTCACAAACTTTACCAGTGTTGCCGCGTATGTGCTTTTTTTTTCTCAGTTTTGCATTTCAAGCATTGAGACAATGCTTTCTGGAAGGGGGGTAATGCCACGAGCATTACAGTTGGCTGTGCTGTGGTTTTGCCGCTTCTGCAGAAGCTGAGACCGATGATGTAGACGTACCTACAGTGAAGGTGTCGGACGCAAACTGTCTGCTTCCATTAGATTAAACTGAATAGTTTTTGTAGTATGTATAGCAACGTGGTAAGAAAGTGCAATTAGTCTAACAAGCTGGCCTTTGTGCGCTTTATTTGTTTTAAATCCTGTTTGACAAATAATGAGAGGGGGAAAGAGTTTGGCGATGGTGCCTGTGCATGTTGCCTGTGCTTCTGTAGTTATAACACTACGCACGTTGGAGGTGCCGGTGCAGCTTCAGTAGTGCTTGTGGCAGATGCATGGGAGGTGCGGTGACCATGGCAGCGCTTGTGTCGGCATAGTGTGGAGCCGTACAAAAAAAGATGTATAGTTTTCATAGTGCATGCAGCCTAAACAGCTTTGCTGGTAATCCGTCCCCATATTAACGTTGTGGGCCCACGAATTTTCAATTGGCGGTATCCAAATCGCAGCCCTAGTGCCGGTTCCCTCAGAGTGTGTTCTCGAGGGCCGTGCATTTACATGCTACAAGCGCAAGAAGCAAAACAGGAGCCAGAAGCATGTCATTGCTGCTATATTATTGACATCACATTCAAGATATGTGAAGTCGGAAGCATGCCACAGCAGGGCGCTCTCTGAGGCCACAGCTGTAAACTATGAATTATCTGAACGTGTGAGCACGGGCTTTTGAACTGCTCCGGTATAATTTGCATTGCAAATAATGGGACTGCACAAATTTTATGAATTAACAAAATTCTCAAATATACCAATATTCAGTTATCTTAGTTTTACTGTACCAGTGTGCTGGTGTCCCAGCTGAGCTGCTGTGTGTATGCATGTATGTGTGTATGCCTTAGTGGAATGGACAATAAACATCAAATGTTATCTAAAATTTCACTGGGCACTGGCTAAACCCGATGGTTTCTTACCTGTGTGATCTTGTGCACCATCAAGATGGCCTACAATGCCACTGGCAATGCTCCCAATCACGCCAGCATTGTGAGACACCTAATAGCTACCATGGTGCTTTTTCTTCTACCAAACAGTGCCCCGTGTGCTGTGTCATGCCATGTCACACCCACATATAGTTGGAACACTGTCCGAGGAGTTTGAGCACAATGCGAGACATTCACTTTTTGCTTCACCATTTTAGCGAAACTGCCACATTCTTTCAGCTTTAAAGTTTTCTTATGAGAAACCAACTTCATGCTGCATTCATAGCTTTGTATGTTGTAGAAACTACGCACCACTGCTTCACTTTCACGATAGCCATTGATGTTGTTATTTGCAGTACGACCAATAGTGACTTTGGTTCTTCTGTTGCAGACGCTTGGTGCGGGAATTCCCATCATAGCCTTGCTGTCAATTCTAGAATCAGTGGCCATTGCAAAGGCATTCGGTGAGCCAAGATTGTGTTATCTAAAAACAAAATAATTTCATAATGTGTCTTTCGATTGTTGCCCAGCGTCAAGAATATAGCAGAGTATTTGTGATTTTGTTAGTGTTAAAAACTACCACCACTTTTTTTTTTTTCAGCAAAGGGCAAGTGCCTTGATTCAACCCAGGAGATGCTTGCCATAGGTATGTGTGCATTTTTATCATTGTGTGGTAACTACTAAGTTTGAGATTGATGTTTTGATGTCTTTTATTGCTAAGCAACCTTGAAAAAGGTTTATATCTAATGACCCTTCAGTGGACATGGGAGCAGCGATACAATGTGGTTCACCAATGTCTTTCATTTTTTCATCCTTCAGGTTAGTCCAGTCTCATCCAAGCATTCATATTATATATTCCTTGTTATGCTCCCTTGCCCACAAGTGCTGTTAGAAAATGTATGCCAGTGTTATTGTGTGCTCAAATTGCTTTTGTCCGGAGATGTTGAATTAAACCCTGGCCCTGGCCATAGCACTCATACCAGCCCTCAAAACCCGACACCCAAATCTGACAGGGGTGCCATACTTGCCCTTCTAGAGGATCTAAGAACCCGCTCAACAAACATTGAACAAGGGCAGGTCGAAATATTGAACTCATTTAAGTCTATTACATGCAGTCAAGAGGAACTAGATGTAAAGGTTACTGATATTTCAAACCGGCCTATGAATATTGAGACCAAACTTGCGGGTTTTGAATCCGTCCATCAGGACCTTAATGCTCTCAAGTTAACTGCTGAACGACTAGCCAAAGAAAATTATTCATTAAGGGCCCGCATGAACGACCTGGAAGATAGATCCCGTAGAGATAACCTCTTATTTTTCGGTATATCTGAAGGCACCGAAAGCACCGAAACATGGTTGCAGTCAGAGGAAAAAATTGTGAATATAATACAGCAAACTTGATGAAATGAGCGCTACGAATACGCGGACGAAAGAACACATGTACGACAGACAAGGCGCTACTTCCAACTAAATGTTTTTTTTGAAGAAACAGAACTTTAAATAGATGCAACCATGAATGGCCCAACGTGACATCACCACCTCCCTATCTCTTCAGAAAAGCTATCTCTTTTTCAGTAAGCGTCACTGAAGGGGAACTAATGCACGTGCCCTCGGCCTTAGCAATGTAAAAGGCTTCCAATATCTCGCGTTCTAGTCTATCTCTAGACCATGCCAGAAACCTGGTGTCGCGAAGATACGGACGGCAATTGTGACGTTTACAGTGTTCCGCCAGATGGCCCCCCGCATTGTTATTTACGGCCCAATTGTGCATCTATTTAAAGTTCTGTTTCTTCAAAAAACATTTAGTTGGAAGTAGCGCCTTGTCTGTCGTACATGTGTTCTTTCGTCCGCGTATTCGTAGCGCTCATTTCATCAAGTATGCATAACCAACTCACCCACATCAAGCTTCTAATAATACAGCAAAAAATGTCAATTACCCTTTCTAGTACCGATATCGCCCGGGCCTACCAAATCGGCATTGCAGAGTCTACGAAAAGGCGGCCAAAAATGGTGAAATTTTCCAACTATAAAACAAAGGAAATGCTATTAAACGCTCAGTCTAAACTCAAAGATTCAGATGTTTCTATGTCTGAAGATTTTAGTCCATCTACAAGACATGCCAGAAAAAAACTGGTGGAATTTGCGAAGGCAATGGCGCCTAACACGCGCTTCAAACCGAGGCACGTAAGGTTATTCTTAAACAAGAAATGCTATACCTATTGTGCTGAAAGTGACAGCGTTTGTGAACAAACTAGCGTGTGTGCTACTACTTCACGTGTTGATCCCAGTGCCGCAGGTGGTTCTGATGATTCGAGATAACTGACTGGGCGCCTTCGTCCGCGTGCGCAGCCGATCTCTCGAATTTCATTGCTGTTCACAAATATACGCAGGGTTGTTCGCAATCGCGATGACCTTTCCTGTACCACCGATACCACATCGGTTGACATTATTGTCCTAACGTAAACATGGCTGAATGATTCTGTTAGAAGCACGGAAATCTTCGCTACCCAAAAGCAGTATTCCATATTTCGCTGTGATCACGCAGTCACACGTGGTGGCGGTGTTCTGGTCGCTGTCTCTGATCATCTCGATAGCCTTCACATTGATATTCCTATGACACTAGAGTTTTTGTGTGCAGATCACAACTGAATATCAAAAACTTCTATTATGTGCATGCTACCATTCGTCCTCTACTGGGATTGTTTTTTCCAGCGACGTTCATGACGTGCTGAGCGCTGTGTGTGCCAAATTTCAGAATATTCCTGTTTTCTTATTTGGTGATTTTAATTTACTTAATATTAAATGGTCTAGCACTTCGTATACCACTATCATCTCTTCATCAGAATCATCGAATTTTGTAAATCTTTGTTCCGACTTTTGTTTAACTCAGGTAATAACACAGCCTACGAGGGTCACATCTTCAACATCCAATGTATTAGACTTGTTGCTAACAATGGCCCCTGATGCTGTTTCCAATATTACCTATTTATCAGGTATAAGCGATCATTCTTTATTACCTGTCATGTTGAACTTCCCTGCTCGAACGTCGCATAACAATATAAAAGTAATATATGATTATGCTAAAGGAAATTACACTGCAATCAATAAAACACTTGAAAACTTCCTTGACGAATTTCTGGCAACCTTCAATGAAAGATCCGTAAATACCAATTGGCAACTTTTCAGAAATAAGCTTTGTGAATTGGTCAACTTGTATATTCCTCGAAAAAAGCTTTTAACTGCCACTATCCATGGTACAACCGCCCATTAAAATGTCTGGCAAAAAAAAAAGGAGGCTTTTCCACAAAGCTAAGTCTTCTGGAAAGCATGAGCACTGGTCAGCACTAAAAAAAACTGTTACCAGTTACAAGAAGTCTTTGAAGGAATCGTGTGACGTTGCGAAAGTTTTTAACAAGCAATCCGAAAAAATTTTGGAGTAGTGTCAATAAATGAGAGCAGTCACTTATATTCCTCGTTGACCCTCAGTCAAGCCCTATTTCAAGCACTGACGTCACTGAGATCCTTAACGAGACCTTTAGTGCAGCTTTCTCAAGTACCGTAACTGACATTAATCATGTTAGAGACTATGCATGTCATATAAGCTTTCCAATGGACCCTGTCAGGTTTAGTTATGATGGAATTATCAACATAATTAACAATTTGAAAATCTCCTCTTTTTGCAGGCCTGATAACATTAACACCAAAGTCCTGAAGAATACTAAAGTGTACTCCGCAATTTTTTTACTGAAGATATGTGAGCAATCGCTTGAAACAGGAGATATACCGCACGAATGGAAACTGGCTAAAGTGATTCCACTCCATAAATCTGGCGGCAGGCATACACCCTTCAATTATGGTCCCATATCATTAACTTCCATTTCATGTAAAATCATGGAGCATATAATATTTTCTCAATTATCTGATTTTCTTGACTCATTTTCGTTTTTCACGCCTACACAACATGGTTTCAGGAAGCAGTTTTCCTGTGAAACAGTTATTATCTTTCACAACGAGATTTATTCCATTCTTGATGAAGGTTCACAGGTCGACGTCATCTTCTTAGATTTTTGCAGGGTTTTTGATAAAGTGTCCCATAGTCTGCTGTTGTATAAGCTTGCTCATCTTCATATCAACCCGAATGTTTTAGCATGGATTCGTTGTTTTTTATCTAATCACTCACAGTTTGTCCACGTTAACGGTCTTCAACCATCTTCAATGCCGGTTACGTCTGGGGTACCACAAGGATAGGTACTCGGACCCTTGTTATTCCTTGTGTGCATTAATGATCTGCCTTACAATATAAAATCTTCTATCAAACTATTTGCAGATGATTGCATACTATACCGTGAAATTAAAAGCTAATGATGTCCACTTATTGCAAGCAGATCTTAATTGTATTACTGACTAGTGTACTAAATGAAAAATGGTTTTAAATGCATCAAAATGCAAATCCATGCGCTTTTGACATCAAGGTGTCTCACCACCAGCCTCTTACAGCAGCAACAATGCTTCGTTAGCCCCGGTTACGTCGTATAAATACCTCGGTGTACATCTGACATCAAATTTATCCTGGAACCAGCATATCACCTACATTACTGGAAACGTGAACTGCATGCTCGGTTACATAAAAAGAAACTTTTCTAGTGTGCCCTTTTCCGTCAAACTCCTTCGTTATAAAAAACTTGTTCGTTCAAAGCTTGAATACGCCGCGTCGATATGGGACTCTCAAGCTGTCACTTATATCTGTGTTGGGAGCTGTTCAGAACCGTGCTGCTCGTTTTGTCCTTCACAACTATGACCGCACATCAAGTGTCGCACTAATGAAAAACACTTTGTCACTACCATTACTTTCATTGCGTAGAAAAATTTCACGACTCTGTCTTTTTTTTTTAGATCTACAATCTGAATCCTGTTTTGAAAAACGCTTTGCTCCTTCCACCCACCTATGTTTCATCGCGCATTGACCATCCACGCAAAGTGGGCATTCCACCTTGTCACACTACCGCTCGCTTAACTTATTTCATTCCAACTACGTTGTCCGAGTAGAATCACTTGCCAGCAGATGTGGCACTCGCCGACGATCTTGAGCATTTTAAGAAAAAGTGTCTGCATTTCTTCTTCATGACATGTGTGCCCTTCGTTTTGTGGTCCCTCACGAACTCTGTGTTGCTGATTTCTAGTTTACCTTGTTAGTTCTTGTTTTCTCTTCTCATTTTTTTAGCTTTCCATGGATGTGCACAATGGCTGAAATCTGTGAAATCTGTAAAACTCAGTGCAGTGAGCTATGTAAGGCTATGTATGCAATGCTATGGTATAATGTAATGATATGTAATGCTATGACCCATGAATGTATTTACATTTCTTGTTATCTGTGTTATTGTATGTCTTGTTCCACTCCCCTCAATAATGCCCGCAGGGCCATGAGGGTATTGCAAAAAATAAATAAATAAATAAATAAATAAATATTTTAAGGCATTTATTATACCTTCAGTGCCAAAGACACCATTAAAGGGATTACATAGAATGCAGGAAATCAACTAGAAACAAGACGGTGAGCTAAACATGTGCTTACTCTACAACATTAGCTAATGTTTCTTTATAATCATAGTTATTATAGATGCACAGTAAGCTGGGTGAGCTGGTATGAGTTGGTTTTCATTATGCATAGTTATTAAAAGTTGAAAGATTTGCAAAAGGGAAGTTGCATTCTTGAGATATGTGTAATATACAGTCAAGGTCTTGATTTTTCAGGGCTCCCTAGGGGCCGCGAAATCGTTAAAAAAATCAGGCAGTCCGAAAAAATTGAATGCATGCCTTTTACTGCCTCCAAGGGCTTAAATCACCACAGGCACATCCGGAATGGCTCTGAAGGCTTGCCAGTACACTTATTAGGTATATCGCTGCTCGTACTGTGACAGGAGACGGTGGGTGCATGTGTGTATAATTAAGAAACACATGCTGTGTCCCATGACAATCCACCTTTTTCACAGCGCGATGGCGCATGCGCCCTGCCCTAGCGGATTAGTCATGAAATGTTTTTGAAGGGACATGTGCACGGCCGCACATGTGCGGCCTGACATGTGCCTGACATGTGACACATGTGCACATGTGCGGACATGTGCACGGCCTGAAATCAGGGGCAAGTCCCCTGAAAAAATTATGTGTCCGGACACACACTGCAGCAAACGCTCTACCTGTGTGCCGCGTTGGAACCCCACTGGTAGCTCGATCTAAGTCTGTGCACTGCTGAAAACGTGCGTAGGTAAGACTGGAACTCCACTTTAAAACATAAAGTGGCCAGGGCTTCTTCCAGACAGCACCATGAACTACGTAGTTACAACCTTGCATTGATGGCTAACGAGTTTATCGAAAAGCCCCTGCATTACACATGGGCAACACTTCAAAAACGTCATGTTGCTACCGAAGTCTTCTTGCAGCATCGGCCTTGTTTTGCTGTATAGCGCGGTAACACTGGGTTGATATGAGACCGACAAGATGCTGATGCTAACGGACCAAATTTTCAGTGCAGTGTGTCGCTGAGATCATTTTATCATAACAGACTGACAACAACGCAATCGACGAGCATGAGTTGTCGTAGCGTGATGGGCTTTCTTGTCGACGGCACCAACAAAATCTTTGTGCCAACCATAATCGTTCGACTGAAACCCAGGCGATCAGCCGTCGAATTGTTAATGCGTTAATGTTGATGTTAATGTGATAACCATTGGCCCTTCACTTGTATATGTGATTATTCATACTCAAAATGTCAAAACGTGGCTTTAAAGTTGGAATGCACAAGCTTCAGACCTTTCAAGCTGTGCACATGAAGTTTGAGCCAGTGTTAACCCTGTTTAACGAAGGTTGGGTTAGGCCTGGCTGCGTTCAGGTCCACCCGCTACTGGTGGAGCTGAACTTAAACATAAGCAGTTAGGATGAAGAAGGTGGACCTGAACGTAAACATAAGCAGTTAGGATGAAGTGAACTACTCTCATAGTTCACTTGTGACCATACGGCGATTTGATATCAACTACTCTTTGCACGGCACATACACAACAAGCGGCAAGTGGTGACACGGTGCTGTGACAATATCTGTACGTTTCCGTTGCCAGAAAGTGCCAGTTGCATTCGCGACGTACATAGGTGGGTCTGTACACATTGTTATGCTGACACATTTCTTAATTTCGGAAAAGCACTCTTTACCTTGGCATCAAATGCGAAACATGAGACAGTTTATTTGGTACAGCAGCATAAACAACCGCCTCACTCAGTTACCAACGGTGTCATCGATGGCATCTGCATTTTCAGTCGCACCACTGCCAGAATGTTTTACATGCATGGTTGCTTAGTGGCTGTGATGTCGGGCTGCTAAGCACGAGGTCATGGGATTGAATCCTGGCCATGGCGGCCGCATTTCGATGGGGGCGAAATACAGAAAGAGCCGTGTACTTAGATTTAGGTGCACATTGAAGAACCCCAGGTGGTACAAATTTCCAGAGTCCTCCACTACGGTGTGCCTCATAATCAGAAAGTGGTTTTGGCACTTAAAAACCGATAATTGAATTTTAATCCGCATTTTCGTGAGCGAACTACATGGCCTATGAATGAGTGCTTATGCCAAGCATAGTTTCTCTAAATACTTTATGGAACGCACGAACTGTAAGTACGATGAAGTTAAAGAAAAGCGAGAAACAGTAATAACAGCCCGTAATATATGGCTTAAAAGCACTTCTTGTTGGGCTAGTCGGTAGCTGTTCATTATAAAATATAAATAGGCCAAATAAACGGACACACACAAGAAAAGGGAATGGGACAGGGTGCCCTGTCCCGTTCTCTTCTCTTGTGTGTGTCCGTTTATTTGGCATTCTTATATTTTATAATGAATGTAATATATGGGTCTGGATCACAAATACTGTTGTTCAAGTGGGTCAGCTGCTCAAATTGACTCGTCCCAGGGTTGAACAAAGCGGCTCATGTGCACAGATATGCAAGTTTTGCCAAGTTTTGACATTATTTCACATCAGCAATGCACTGTTTCTACAATATTCTAAACTAACAATGATCTAACTGAGCATGTGTTGGTGGGCTAGTTGGTTAAGCATGATTACAAAAACGGCGCCGAATAAAACAACACACGTGCTGTCTCGTGTAATTAACAATGATCTGTGGCTGTAGATGTCGATGTAAATAAATGCACTGCTTTGGCAAATCTGACACCGCGGAAGGCTACGCTCGAAGACATCTTGAATATGGAAAATGTCTAAAGAATGTGTAAAAGGAATACATAAAGCTAGGTGCAAGAGCCGACATCAGCGACCACAAACTCTGAGGCAGCCATGTCGGCAGACGGAACATAGTGTGCCTTTATCAGCCGCGCTGTTAGCACAACAGCACACTCAGGCCTGCTCACCCAGTAGTTGGTGAGTGCTACATGACTTCCAGAAATGACATGTTGCCCCGAGAAGGCCATTAATAATAAATTGAGATCCACGAAACGCACAACCTATGCAGACTCAACATGGCACAGGTACACAAATCAACCGGCGAAGGCCCTGGCACCCGTCCAAGACATCTCCAGTGGTGTGCGGTAGAGGGCAGCACAGGAACATGAAAAAGGCAGATTGCCTCATCCCACTTTTGATATGCTTCTCCACAATGCTCTGCGTATGCTTCATAACACTGTTGTCGTGAGGCAAAGCTGTCTTTCAGGAACCGGTATTATGCAACGCATCATGCTTTCTAAGCTTCGAAGCTATTGGCGAGGATTACAAGGGCGGAGTCAGCGCCATTGCTAAAAGCGGCAAATTGGTTGAATTAAAAGCACAGCACGGAACAGCGAGAAGTTTGCTAGCAAGCGTCGAGGTAGCTGGGCCTAGTGTTGCCACGGTGGTGGCCATAGGGTTTTGTACAATAATTGCTAGAGGGAACTCTGGTGCTAGTGCCTGAGGGAGCTGCAATGGAAGCCATTGACCCAGCATGGGAGTTATGGGATACATGGATTTGCCTAAACTTCGTCCTTCTGGCTTCAAATGGCTTCGTGACTTTGTAAACTTCTCATTTTCACTAGTGCACTGTATAATAAATAATTAAATAAACATTATCAAAATTGTCCGACTGCAAGATTCGAACACAGGACCTCTAGCACAGAAGCCTGATGTTGAAACCATTACACTACGGATGCATGCATTGACAAGCAATGCGAAATGCCCTTTTGAATTTATCACGGGCATGCCAGTGCCTTGAGATGCTTGGCACGTTTTTATTTGGCCACCTCTACAAGCTCAATCGTAGCAATTAGTAGCGATCGTACATGTTTGCAGCGTCTTCTTCACTTCAAAGAGTGTAGATTTCTCTGAAATGTACAACAATGAAGGCATATAAAGCCTAATAAACAAAGCCACAAGAACGTCTGAATCCACAAGCACGAAGATCAGACAAATGCATGTACTTCCCATCATTCCATTGGTGGGTCAATGACTGCAGCGCCAGAGTTCTGTCCAGTACATTGTGAGAAACTCTATAGTGGTGCCTATGGCTGCAACAAATCTGCATGCGAGAGCGCCTGTTTGAGGTGGCCAGATAATCAAAATGGCAGCGGTCAACGGCTTCAATCAATGCCGTTTCGGACATGCGGTCATGGCAGAAAGTCCGGAAAATCAGATGGCGAAGGGTTTATGCATCCACAATTTCTGACGTACTTATGCATTTACTCTATGGGGCACTGTAGCGGTGCCATGAAGTCGTCCGAAAAATCAGATGTTCGGAAAATCGGTCATTGACTGTATTCTTAAAAATGACAGCAACAGCATTTTGTGTGAAATTATAGGTTGCATGAAGACTATAGCTTGAATTTAGGGTATCAACTGATGGAACCAATTTGTTCTCCGTTTCTTGTAGTTTATTTTCCAAGTAGCAAAAAGGTACACTGATGTTGCTATATGTGTTTTAAAGAAATAAATGTTTGAAACCATAAGTTATATGTGCTTGCACTACACTAACACAGCCGAATCTCAATAAAACCAACATCAGTGCAATGAACTACATCTAAAATAGATCTCACAAATGTCAATGCAAGGTGTCTACCCACTGGGAAAACCTGGAAAACCAGGAATTCTCAGCGATTTTTAGTAGTCTGGAAAAACTCAGGGAAAACTCAGGGAATTTATGCCTCTATCAGGGAAAATTAACTGTAATTTTATTGAAAGGGTCGAAAGTCTCGGTAATGCTGGCTTGAGTAACAGGCAGGAATCGTAATGAATAGTCTTTGACGCCCTGTCGTCGGCTGCAGGAGCTGTCGGTGCACAGTCAACGACCGACTTTCCGGATTCCTGATAATTTGGACGGCTTCGCGGCACCACCACGTAGCCCATAGAGTCAATGTATTAGAACATCTGAAATTCCGGATGCAAGAACTCTTCACAGTCCGATTTTCTGGGCATATTGCCGTGACCGCAGGTCCGAAACGGCAATAATCAAAGCCATCACCGCTGCCATTTTGATTACCTCATCGCCTCGAACCGGCGCTCTCGCACGCAGATTCGCTGGCAGCCGTAGCCACCATTGCGGAAACGCTAGGCCTAGCTGCTTTGACGTTCGCTATGAAGCTTCTTGGCGCTGGGTGCTGCGTTTTTTGCTGAAATAATTCGCTGCTGTCAGCAATGGCATGCACTCTGCCCTTGTGGTACTTGCGATTGGCTTAGAAGCATATAAAGCACAGTGCGTTGCAAAATGCTGGTGCCCGAAAGTCAGCTTCGCCTCTGTACAGAAATGTTACTTGGTGAAGCATAAGCAGAAATATTGCAATAAAGCACAATAAGCGTGGGAAGGGGCTATTGCCATGGGACACAATATGTATTCCTTAATTACACATGCGTGCACCCAGTATTTCCTGTCACAGTACGAGCACCAATACGCCTAATAAGTGTACCGACAGGTTTGCAGAGCATTTTTGAATGTGCCTGTGACGGATTGAGCCCTTAAGGGCAGTAAATGGCATGCATTTATTTTTTCCAACTGGCCGATTTTTCGGATGTTTTTGCGGCCTCTAGGGAGACCAAGAATGGCACGTTGACTGTACAACTGACCAAGAGGATGCTTCAAATTGTCCGTGGAGCGAATGCGTGGCGGAAGGAGGATGAGAACAGAAAGGACCAACGCACCGAGGAATTAATGGGAAAAGAAGCTTGCCGCCACGTCTTTGAAGGAGCTTGAGATCAAAAAACAAAAGTGTTGGCTGACGCCGAGATGCAGATGTCCCTCATCCAAACCAAAATAAACTCTTTAAAGCAGGGAAACACAACACTGAGGCATCGTGCGTGGGCTGAGAGTATGTCAGGACAGTTGAGGTTGACTTATGAGCTGTTCAGAGAGAATCTCAATTGTGACAAAGTTCGGGCATCATACCACTAAGCTTGCTATCAGTTGATATAAATATCTCATATTCGAAAATATTTGCTTTTGTATACATCTCCTTTTTATTTGTATTTGAGAATGTCTGACTCGATTTGCAATTTATTTCGAAGACATTTTATTTGCTGTGCATTTTACTAACCCCTCCCTTCTACTCTTTTTTTGAATAACATAAACACTACTTCTTAGTATTCAAATTCGATTAAGTCGGCTCTTTTAAAAAAAAAAAGTTTATATGCTTACTAAAGAGTGACAGCATCAGGCGATATAGTTCCAGCCCGTCTTGACGTAAAACATAGTTCTGCATTACTCAGGGAATTTTGCAAAGGCACTCTTGGAAAACCTGGAAAACTCGGGGAATTTGGAAATGTCAACTTGGTAGACACCCAGCAAAATGTCTAACAAATATCTTGAGTTGGGAAACAAGTACCTCCAATTTGAGAAAGGGAATTTATTGTATCTGAGCCACAGTGGACTCTGGGCATCACTGAGGCCCCCTTATCATTATCAACAGGCCAGAGCATCTCGTCTTCAGTGTCATCCAAGCCACAGCTACCACAGTCCTACAGCATGCAGTTATACGTCGACCGGATCGGTTTATGCCTTACAGCAATTTTTAATGCCACAGTAAATAGTCACTATTGCAATTTTGTTCTTCTACTCAATTCTAATGTGCCTATACCTTTCAGTGAATTTTTCCACAAAAAGTAAGTGTTAGAACTTGGTAAATGCAGTACTATAATTGTATAACTGTAGTGACAAATATGGGCATCAGCAAAAGACGAAGAAGAAGGTGGTTGTTGTTGGTGCCCGAGCTCGCTCCCCTCGGCTGTTGCCTGTCTCTCTCCATTAATATAAAATGCTGAGCGCATCTAAACGCATACTATCAATTTGTGGAGCGTGCTGGTTCCATTTTTCATCCTGGAACTCCGTACCCGGACTCCACCCCCAGCCTCGGCAATGCCTACCAACGTGTCGCAGCAAGGTGCTGCCGCACCACCGGTGGTCGCTTGCTCAGGAGTACTGAGACAGCGAGGCCCAGTAATGGCAACGACGAGCACGACGTCGAGGACTGGCTCAATTTGTATGAGCGGGTTAGCGCCACAATAAGTGGGATGACAGCGACGAACTGAGCAACGTCAACTTTTACCTGGCGAGCGTGGCGCAGCTGTGGTTCCACAACCACGAAGCTGATATTGCCAACTGGTTTTCCTTTAAAACGAGCTTCGCAGAAGTTTTCGACCAACCCGCTGTTTGCAAGCTCCGTGCAGAACAGCGCTTACGCGGTAGTGCCCAGAAATGCGGCGAGAACTTTATGTCCTACATTTAGGATATTGCCAACCTCTGCCGTCGCATCGATCCTGCTATGTCCGAAGCTGATAAAATCAGACACGTCATGAAGGGGATTGAGGACGACGCCTTCCAGATGCTCATTGCCAAAAAATACCCAAACTGTCACACACGTCATTCAGTACTGCCAGAGCTAAATAATATATGGGGTTTTACGTGCCAAAACCACTTTCTGATTATGAGGCACGCCGTAGTGGGGGACTCCGGAAATTTTCACCACCTGGGGTTCTTTAACGTGCACCTAAATCTAAGTACACGGGTGTCTTCGCATTTCGCCCCCATCGAAATGCGGCCGCCGTGGCCGGGATTCGATCCCGCGACCTCGTGCTCAGCAGCCTAACACCATAGCCACTGAGCAACCACGGTGGGTTACTGCCAGAGCTATGACGAATTGTGGAAACAGTGAATTTCTACACGCCTGCCGAGGTCTGACACGGCCAACATGTCAGTATTAACTGTGGCCATCGTTTCTACTGACACCACAATGTTAATGCAGCAAATCCAGCAGTTTGTCCGAGAGGAAGTGGCCCGACAGTTGTTTCTTGTTCCCTGCGTTCTGGAGTCCGCACAGGCGCTTGCTCTGGCGCTACGGCAAGCCATACAGGAACAAATTTCTGAGGTGATACCAACCACCTACCAGAATCCGCCTGTTTCCACTCCTTTGACCTATGCTGAAGTCGCACGCAGGCAATCAGCAGCAGTGCCACTCGGCACGGAGCCTGGTCGACCTGCGAATGACTTCTGCCCTGCGCGTGCGCCTGTCCACCCAGACCTCCACCTTTTCGCCATCCCCTAATACTTGGCTTATCTGCTACTTCTATTGTCTACCTGGGCATGTCGCACATTTCTGTTGTTGTCATGACTTCCGTCCTAATGCGGGTGCAGAAAATCAAGGCTACTTACATCCTGAGCCACTGCACCCGATCTCCTCCCACTCAATGATGAACACCTGCTCACCGACTCGATGTAGCTACAACACACGTCAGTCGCCCTCACCATGTCGCCATTCACTTTCCCCGATGGTCTGTTGCCCCCGACCAATTCAAGCTAAAAACTAGCCATCACAGTTCTGGAGGCAAGAACTGCGCTCGTTTCGACAACTTTAAGGCCTCGATTTCTACCTGCGAACGAAATAACTGAATATCGAAGGTGTTTCTGTGTAAGCACTCGTCGATACTGGAGCCGCTGTGTCTGTTCTTAGCGGAGAACTATGCCACAAGTTAAAAAAAGATAACGATTCCGCTTTCCGACATCTCCCTGCGTACCGCAACCGCCCACCACATTCAACCTTCAGTGGCATGAGCAGCTTGCTTTGTCATTCGGGACATTTTGTACGTAGTCAAATTTGTCGTTTTTTCATTATGTACACATGATGGTATTTTGGGTTGGGACTTTCTTGGCTACTAACCATGCCGTTGTCGACTGTGCGCGTGCCGAACTTGAGTTATTGCTGATGTGTGATGCCTCATCTGACAAGCCACCTTCTTCTCGACTGGTCGTCGCCGCGGACACTGACGTACCTCCTTTGTCTTCTGTTTTTGTGCCACTTTCTTGCAACTATGCTCCCTACGAAGCCTTCACCTCTCGCAAAAACTTCCTCCTCCCTTTTGCACTTCCTGCAATCAAAAACTTGTGCAGCGCCATTTATGTCACAAATCTGTTTTCTTCACCAGCCACTTTGTTTCGTGGTGAATGTATTGGTCGGCTTCACAATATTGATTCCGTGTGCTCTACTGAACTGCTTGATGACACTTTAAATCTTCTCATCGACAACATTACTCCTGTTACCACCACCGATTCATCCTCGGAGGTCTTCCTTCCGTCAATTGATGCCAAACTCTCGCCTGCTCAGTATACCCAACTCTTGGAGCTCCTCGACCACTTTCGGATGTTGTTCGATAATAAGCTATCTTCTTTAGGCCACACATCCACCATCATTCACAACATTGACACCGGCACCCATGCACCCCTACGTCAGCGTCCATACAGGGTTTCTCACACTGAACGCTGTGTCATTGATGAACAAGTCAACAACATGCTTCATCGTGGCATTATTCAACCCTCACACAGCCCTTGGGCCTCCCCAGTTGTGCTGGTGAAGAAAAAGGATGGTAGCATCAGATTTTGCTTTGATTATAGGTGCCTTAACAAGATCACACGAAAAGATGTTTGTCCGCTGCCCACAATTGTTAACGCTCTCAACTGCTTGCAAGAAGCAGAGTTCTTTTCCTCTTTATACCTTCGATCTGGGTCCTGGCAGGTTCCTATGAGTGAAACTGATCATCCCAAGGCTGCGTTTGTAACCCCAGGCAGTCTATATGAGTTTAATGTGGTGCCGTTCAGCCTGTGTAATGCACCTGCCACCTTCGAACATCTCATGCACAACGTTCTTAGAGGCCTCAAATGGCACACGTGTCTTTGCTACCTGGGTGACGTCGTAGTCTTTTCGAAAGACTTTGGCTCCCATCTGACCCGCCTCGCAAGCGTCCTGACTTGCCTTTCAGATGCTGGGCTGCAGCTTAACTTGAAGAAGTGCCACTTTGCCGCCTGCCGGCTTACCATCCTAGGCCATGTTGTCAGCAAGGACGATGTCCTTCCCGACCCTGCAAAGCTTCACGCCGTCGTTGAGTTCCACAGGCTGTCTAAGCTGCAAGAACTCCGTGGCTTTTTAGGCCTGTGTTCCCACTTTCGCCAATTCGTGCGTAATTTTGCGTCCGTAACAGCCTGCTTAACACAGCCGCTTGCCAACAGCCAAGGCATCTCGGCATGGTCTACCAAGTGGTAGACCATGCCGAGATGCCTCTACCGTACACTGCGAAGATGCGTTTGCCACGTTACGCCATCTTCTGATATCCCCACCTATTCTACGCCACTTTGACCCTGAAGCTCCTACAGAAATCCACACGGACGCTAGTGGAGTAGGCCACGGCGTTATTTTTGCCCAGTGTAAGTCTGGCTTCGAAGAGTACATCATCTCCTACGCCAACCACACTCTCACCAAAGTGTAAACGAACTATTCGGTCACTGAACAAGAATGTCTTGCAATCGTTTGGGCAATCACCAAATTTCGACCTTACTTATATGGCTGTCCATTCTATGGCGTGACTGATCACCACGCCCTGTGCTGGTTGTCGTCATTAAAAGACCCATCTGGTCGCCTGGCTCATTGGGCGCTTTGTCTACAGAACTATGACATCCGTGCAGTCTACCGGTCAGGCCGTAAGCATTCAGATGCCGACGCACTTTCACACTTACCACTCCCCGTGTGCTCAGTTTGTCTCCAGCTACGATTCTTTGGCTCTTACATTCGACGGCATGCCAGCAGAGCAATGCTAGGATCCTTGGATAGCCTCTCTTCTAGAGAATCTCAGCCCTCACCATGCACCAGCGACCGCTCGCTTCGGCGCACTGCTCGCCACTTTGCAATCTGCAAAGGGCTCCTGTATCACCGCAACTACCTACCTGATGGCCGTAAATGGTTGCTAGTGATTCCTCGCCATCTATGTTCCGACATCTGTGCCTCTTTTCATGCGGATCCGCAATGCGCCCATGGCGATGTACTAAAGATGTATGCGCGCGTACGGATTCAGTACTACTGGCAAGGAATGTACTGCTTCGTTCGGCATTACGTCTACTCGTGCTCCAAGTGCCAATGCTGCAAGAGCCCACCCCACAAAATAACAGGGCCGCTCCAACCATTACCTTGTCCCTCCGAGCCTTTCGACCGTATTGGCATTGATTTGTACGGCCCTCTACCGTATACACCCGTGATGGCAACCGCTGGGTGATCGTTGCCGTGGGCCACCTCACACAATACGCTGAAACTTCAGCACTCCTGGCGAGCATGTGAGGTCGGCTTGTTCATCCTTCGTAACCTCTTTCTTTGACACAGTGCGCCTCGCGAGCTACTGAGTGACCGTGGTCGTTCATTCCTCTCTGAAGCTGTAGAAGCTCACCTTTGCGAATGGAACATTGTCCACAGAACTACAAGCGGCTATCATCCACAAACCAGTGGCATGACTGAACGCTTCAATCATACTCTCAGCAACATGCTCGCCATGTACGTTTCCGCTGACCACACTAATTGGAGCCACATCCTTTCCTTTATTATGTATGCTTGCAATAGCACCACTCAGTCTACCACAGGATTCTCTACCTTCTTTCTTCTTTATGGCCGCGAACCTTCCTCGTATATAGACAAGATTTTTTTTGTATCGCCCCGACGCTTCCGAATCTATTACTTTATCCGAAGCCGCCACTTATGCGGAAGAATGTCGTCAGATTGCACGCTCACTTACCACGCTAGACCAGTCCAGCCAGAAACATGGTCATGATGCAAGCTTGGTCTTTCCATCGTACTCACCTAGAACTCTGGTATGGCTCCACGTTCCCTCCTTTACTCCCAGCCTTTGTACAAAGTTGAGCTCAAAGTATGACGGCCCTTACCGGGTTCAACAACAGACGTCCCCGGTAAACTGCGCCATTGAGCCTATTCAGCCATTCAGCCATGAGCCTATTCATCTACGGACCAACGGCGTCGCGGACGCGAAACTGTTCATGTTGACCAACTGAAGCCACACTACAACCCACCACTGCTCCCTGTTCCATAGGTAGCCAGGATGGCTCCTTTTTCGCTGGGGAGTGATTGTACGTAGTGACGAATACGGGCGCCAGCAGAAGAAGAAGACAGTGGTTGTTGTTGGTGCCCGCACTCGCTCCACTCGGCCGTTACATAACATGCCGAGCGCTTCTAAATGCTTACTATCATAAAAAATGTTGAATAATAATGAATGTATCTTTGTATTGAATGTGTCTTCGTTATAACGAGTTTTGGCTGTAATATTTTGTGACTTATGTAGCTAACATAAGAAAAATATATAATTATTGCTTTCTACTGGTACTAACATATTGGGTAGAAACTTGGAGGTTAACAACGAGGCTTGATGTTAAGGACCACGCAACGAGTGACAAAATGAAAAATAGTAGGTATAACGTTAAGAGAAAGGGAGAGAGTGAAGTGGATCAGAGAGCAAACGAGTGTAGCCGATATTCTCGTTTAAGAGAAAAACAAAATGGATTTGGGCTGGATTTGGGCAGGCCATGTAATGTGTAAGGCATATAACCAGTGGTCTATTGAAGTTAAATATAGAATGGGTGCCAAAGGAAGGGAAACACAGTTGAGGACAGCAAAGAATGAGGTGGTGTGTTGAAGTTGGGAAATTTGCAGGCACAAGCTGAAAACAGCTAGTGCAAGATGAGGGGTAATTGGAAATCACAGGGGAAACCTTCATCCCACAGTAGTCTTTAAATTAGGCTGATCATGATGACGTAGTTCATATTAGTGTGCATGTAAATAGGCTTTGAGAGCTCAGTGCCTTGATAAGAGTTGTTTTTGCCCTTCCAGGTATATGTAACCTCATGGGGTCCTTTGTGAGTGCGTACCCCGGAACAGGAAGCTTTTCCAGGTAAGCGTGTTTGCAGAGACAATATTTGCAGTGGCTTGCCTGTAGTGTTGCTGTTTCTAATGTCACACTTAACTTGGAACTCACTTAAGTAGTACCTCATAGTTTAATAAAGCTTACACTTGGGTAACATTTTTTTTTTTTATTCGGGCATCAGTTGCTTTTTTCTTGTCACATGTGTGGGCATTTTAGTTAACAGGGCAACGAAGAGGACTGGGGCGCTATAACGTAAACACTAGACCAAACTTTTCTATTCCAATTTTGCAATCGGCCCTCCGTGATTGGTCAAAAACTTTTTTCGACCACCTCCACTTCACCTGTCTGTCACGCGACGTCACGAAAACCGCAATAGTTCACCATCTGATATGACGTGTACACACTGATTATGCATGATTTGACTGAACAAAATAAAAATAGTCACTTCTGATTCGACGCATTTTCGCCATTAACCCTTGGCTATTGATCGAAAGATTTCGGGCTGCACCCACTTCACCTGCCTGTCACGCGACGTCACAAAACCGCAAAAACTCACCACGTCAAAGTGACATGTACACATTAAAGATGCATTAATATGCTGAACAAAACTGAATTTTCTTCTGAATAGCTGCTGGCTGCCCCGTTTGTAAAGGAATAAAAAATGGATGCCACCGATCGCTCATGCACTGGCTACTCGCTCCTGTCGGAGAGCATGAGTATATTTGCGTATAATAAAACAGATAAATCAAAAATTTTGTTGTAGTTGGCCTTAAAAATTGAAATCAACAGAAAAAGAAATGCATGCATCAACAACACTGAAGCTGCATGAGGGAGTTGTCACACCCTTCGGAAGAGTGCCATTGAACAACGTCTACCTGAGAATTTGCAGACACTTAGCTCTATGTCATGCAGTCCATTATCCATACTTGAGAGCGTCTTTTCAACTGGTTCACCACATCTGAACTTAGTACTACTAGTATACTCTCTGCTACTACAGTTAAACCTCAATATAACAAATTTCAATGTAACGAAATTTTCGATGTAACAGAGTATTTAACTTTTCATAGCCTTTTGTCCTTAGAACACCATGTATTTAGAGCCTCAGTATAACGAAGTGTTAGTATGCCATTTCAATATAATGAAATTTCACTGCTGCACAAAGGAGTGCCGGTACAATAAATAGAAACTTCCGTGGACGCAGATGGTCAAATGATCGAATTACAAGCATATGTTTGCGAACACACCTATAAAATCGCCGCTCCGCAACAAGAGCGACTCCCAAAGTGGAGCCACATCATGTTTTGTGTAAAGTCTAAGTGCGATAAGATCCCATCGCACCCCGCGCACTGTGTGCTTTAGGTGCAAGTGAAAGTGAAAATGAGAGAAGAAAGATAGTGGCTTCACGAGTTCCGCCTTCTCGTGCGAGCAAAAGGAAAGAAGTGAAAAGGAGCTAGCTTGTGGCAACGTGATCAAGCGCGCGCGAGGAAGCGAGGGATAAGTTGGCATGCATCTCGGCCATGGCTGTGCATGGCTGTAAGGGTGGCTGAGCGCATACACAGCCGCACACCCTGCTTTAGAGGTAATCTGCAGCGTATGCAAAGAGTGGGCATGCCAACACGGCATAGCACCATGTAAGCTGTCTGATCGCACATTTAGTATTGATGGTTGCGTAATCTCAAGCTTCGGTGTCCCATTGAAGCGACAAGCATACAGAGCATTCGCTCCCCACTGCGGGCACTTTTTTTGATAGTGCCGTTCCAGTATGGGTGATGCTATCAGCCACGGAGGCGGAGTGCATGTGAAAGCGTGGCTGGCATCGCTTAATTCGTATCGCCGAGAAGATATCGTCGACATATATGGCATGCGACCGTATCATTCGTTGCCGCCTCCCAAATTTATCAAAATGAATTGTTTTTTCCTTGAAATTTGCTTTGTTCAATGGCCCGATAATTCGGAAAATTCTGCAGTCCCTTTCCGTGTAAGAAAAATCGATCAGCGACTGTAGTTATTTGCATAAAAGGTCTAATATCAATAGAACGAAATTTCGATGTAACGAAGCAAATTGCTGATTTCACTGACTTTGTTATACCGAGGTTTAACTGTATATCCGATACATGTTCCTGTATGCCTTGCTGGTTCTACTGCCCCAACTCTATTCTGTATAATGCGTTTGTAAGGCCTATAAGGCTTCCTTGACTCAGACTACACTGCCACACACTGCCACTTCTGCTGGCAACCACACTAAATGTGTTGCGGAACTTCCCTGTACAGCTTCACTGTTAACTCTTTCCCTACCATGGGGAAAATAGGTGTTTCTTGTAGGTTACGCCAAATTTGTTTCCTGAAGAAACGACTCCATTCAATATTTTGTGTAAAACATAAACAAAAAGCAGAATGAATGCACTTTTCATGCATTAAAGCTTTATTAATGAGATTTTTGTCATAAAGAAAGATATAAATTGCCAGAATCAAGATTGTGGGGTAAAATTGAACAAAGTTTGTAAAAACATGCTTGTATCTACTAAAAATAAAGATGTAACAAAACTATTGAGAGCTACAAAATGTATTGTTGTCTATAGACACTAGGACAGGTAGTGACTGCGGATCCGGATCATGAGACTGAAATAATCAGAAGAATAAGAATGGGCTGGGGTGCGTTTGGCAGGCATTCTCAGATCATGAACAGCAGGTTGCCATTATCCCTCAAGAGAAAAGTTTATAACAGCTGTGTCTTACCAGTACTTACGTACGGGGCAGAAACCTGGAGGCTTACGAAGAGTTCTACTTAAATTGAGGACGATGCAACAAGCTATGGAAGAATGATAGGTGTAACGTTAAGGGATAAGAAAAGAGCAGATTGGGTGAGGGAACAAATGCGAGTTAGTGATATCTTAGTTGAAATCAAGAAAAAGAAATGGGCATGGGCAGGACACGTAATGAGGAGGGAAGATAACCGATGGTCATTAAGAGTTACGGAATGGATTCCAAGGGAAGGGAAGCGTAGCAGAGGGCAGCAGAAAGTTAAGCGGGAGACACATGGTGCGATTTTCCGTGCGATCTGTCGTACGGCGCGTCGTGTGCGACTTGCCGCATGCGGCGATTCGGGACACATGGTACGAATGACCGTGCGGCGGTTAGCTCCGCCCAGAACCGGCGCCCCTGCGTGGAAGTTCGGAATGCTGCATAACTTCGAACAGAAAGTGAAAGCAAACGTATTTGCACAGCTCTCTTGTTTGAAACAAACGATGACAATATAAACACGTGTATGCGAGCACTGTAGACGTGTTTCCGCAAGGCCGCGTTAGCAGTAACGGCTCCGTTGACAGCCGCCGATGGCTAGGAGCCGGCAGGCATAGTTCGCTGGGCCATCGAATCCGACACCGGTGGCGCTTGTGACATGATCGCTTGCAGTAAGGAAGCGCCTATGTTAGTCGGCACAACATGTACACAGTTATCTCATGCTTAAATTGCAGCACATTTGATTTCATTGGCGCCAACGGAAGCGAACGAGCATGCCAGGCGAGCTTGCGATCGCTGGGAGACTGTGTAGGCCTAGCTCGCCGGCCGTCTATCCGAGGCCGAGGGCCCTTGCCGATGCGTCCGCAGCTCGTAATAAAGCGCCTAAATTGATCAGCACAATCAATGCCTGAACATTTATGTTTCTCTTAAGTGAAAATACAGTTAGTTTTCTCGGTGCCGTTAGTAGCGATAAGTAAACACGCCAGTCAGGCGAGCCGCTTCGTATAGACGATTGCTGGCACGTCTGCGCTGACCGCGTCCGATTAGAAATCACGCCAACGATTTACTATATCGCACAGCGTTTTATAACATGCACTCTTTCGAGGCCACTTAATTCTATAAGTTACTTCGTGTCAGAAACAAATTGCAGCTTATTTATGTGCCGCCGTCAGCGGCGAAAGAGGCCCTCGTTTCGACCAGGGAGAAAAAAAAATGGCTGTGGCTTAGCTAAGGTTAAGCCCAGGATGCGAAGCATACTAGCCTTTATTTTAGTTGTTGAACCGCTGTTTAGCCTGGTGAACTGCTGTTGCTTGGCTATATTTGGTTCGGCTAGTCAAAGAAACAACTCATGCGTTACTCTGCTTCGCCTTCAAGAGTGGAACGCGATAGCGTTCCCGTCGACCCGCCAAGGGGTGTAAGACAACGGGCTACGGCGCAGCGACTACGCGCCCCGCATTGGACGCGGTGAGCGTCGAGCAACGCAGCGTTCGGCGCGGCAACGAAATGTGCGCCTGAGCAAGCGACGCACGCCTGAGCCTTAGAAACAGCTCGTTTCTAAGGCAACACCGCATTCACTAGAGGCGCTTTTGTACCGCTTTGAAGCATCGTACTCGTGGCTCAGTCGTAGCGTCTCCGTCTCACACTCCGGAGACCCTGGTTCGATTCCCACACAGCCCATCTTGCAAGAGTTGAGCCAAAGCCACCTAGAAAATCAGTCTCTGTAGCACGCCGCAACCTTCGCTTCTCATTCCAACGAGCAGCTCTGTCTCCAGGAGGCATCTCACCTCGTGAGTGTCTAGCAGAGGCAAGCGCAGCTGCTTACATACCGCCGCGACGCCGCGAGTTGGAGCCCCGTTTCTCCGCTGTCGTGACGTCACGGTGTCACGTGGTATTGAAGGCGACACCGCCGCGCCTGAGGAGCTGGGTTGAGCTCTCGTAGTATGCTTCGCATAAAAACAGACATGATCGGAGCGGCGAGGCGCTCGCTCGCCGGCTCCGCCCCTTCGGGTCTATGACGTGGCCGTGACGTTCGCGCTACCTGCGCTGTCATTGGCTGCGGTCGCCCGACCGATGCGGCAGTCACACGAGAATATTCAGCAAGCTGGTCGCATGCGCGGCGTGCGATTCGGCGCCGCGTGCGGCGGATTTGGTTGAGAACCTGTTGAGTGCGGCTGCCGATGCGAATGGTCGTAGGACCGATCGCACCCAAAATCGCACCATGTGTCTCCCGCTTTAGGTGGGCGGACGAGATTAAGAAGTTTGCAGGGACAACATGGCCACAATTAGTACATGACCGGGGTAGTTGGAGAAGTATGGGAGAGGCCTTGGCCCTGCAGTGGGCATAACCAAGCTGATGAGGATGAGATACTATTTCCTAACTAATTGTGATTTTTATTGAATAGATATTTCACTACAAGAATTTATCTGCAAGCACTGTACTTTGGCTTGCCGCGCTGCGGCTGCCGATGTCCCGGGCTGGCTTGCATCTTCGTTGCTCTCGGAGTCAAAGTCTGATGAAAAGGCAGCATCCAAAGACTCGTTGCTGCTCCGGTCTACCGATAAAATCAGCCGCAGACAGAGCAAAATGGCAGATTTGTGATCTTTTGAAGCGCGCTCGCCGCTCCTGGAGGCAGCCATTTTTGCTTTCTACTTTGACGATTGCGAAACTTCAGAGTGCGTTCAAAAATTAACGCCTGGCGGGGAAAAAGTGAACTGTTAAGAAAACAAGAATATAGCTATCCTCCTTTATGTCCTATGGTGCAGCATCCATGAGTGACACGGAAGGCCTCGAAAGCGGCGTTTCAAAATATCGATAGCAGCCAGCCATTTTTGCTTTCTACTTTGACGATCACGAAAACTTCGAAGTGCATTAAAAAATCACCGTCAGATGGGGGGGGGGGGGGGACTAACTGCTTAGCGAAGAAAAATATAGTTCTCGTCCTTCATGTCTGATAGTGCAGTGTGTCCATAAGTGGCGTGGAGGGTCTCGAAAGTGGCGTTTCAAACTGTTGTTAGCGGGCTAACCATGCCCAATGGGCAAGCTATGCAAAGAGTTTAGAAATAGACAAAATGTGGCATTCCCTTCCGTCTAGCAGCAGACAGGGTACTGTCACTCATACATCTGTTACAGAAACTTTCCATTTTTGCTGTGCTCTTTTGTCAGCTGTTGCTTATCTGTACATTTGCTCAGGTATTGTTTGCACTTGCACTTTTCAGAACGGCCATAAACAACAACAGTGGCGTTCGTACCCCGATGGGTGGAGTCTTCACAGGTGAGTGTTTGCCAAGCCAAAAATGTTAACCCTTCAGAGGAAGCTTTAGCTCTGGCACAGCTCGGATTTCCTTGACCAAATACATGCAAAATATTAGGCAACTGCAAAATGGACTGAAGTAGAAATTGTTAAATTTAAGCGACTGATAGTCATAAAATTTTTATTTGGAGTCCCAATTTTTCACTACAAATTTATAAATTGTAAGTTTTCTCGAAGGAAAACAAATAAGCTATGTATAAAGTCTGGAACTGTTTAACCCTGCAATAAAATCAGATGAACTTGGATCTGTAAGCCACCCATTGGTATAGTCTGGTAGGTTGTCTCACTAGTGTGTCAACAAAGTTGGCAGGCTGCTGCAGTGCATGAGGGTGTGCATATAGTGACAGTCTGCTGACTGTTTGCATTGTTATAATGTGAATGAATACAGTGTTCCCTGTCTTCCTTGTGGGACACCACTTTTTAAAATATTCAGTGTTACAGCCTACTGTCAAGATGCACTAGTTGTAACATAGGCAGTCACCAGATGCATCCTTTACAATAATACTCTGTGTGACGTCAAGCTCATTACAAAAGCTTGTAGCTGGGCACATTGACACCTGCTCTGGGCTTTGCCCCACTTGTGCAGGTGCCATCGTCATCATGGCACTGGTGTTCATGGCACCCTACTTCAAGTACATTCCCAAGGCATCTCTGTCAGCCATCATCATCACGGCGGTCATTTTCATGGTCCACTACCAGGATGTGCCAGCCATGTGGCGAACAAACCGTGCGTGTTTTCTCCTCCGACTTCTTTCTGATGGAGTACAGGCAGGCAGGCACTACTACCTACAGATGGTAGTGCGATAGTAAACTTGTTTGATCCCGGAGATGGCGTGATAAAATGTTGGTTGATCTTGGAGACAGTTTAGTCTGTGACTGCGTGGGTCACTTGGGTCCCTTGGTAGGGGCTGCCATATCCTTCTGATTTGCCGGGCAGTCGTGTATAATTGCCATCCTACAAAACACATTGCAGGAGAGTTTTATAATATTTAATGAACTATTTTATGAGAACTGAGCTTCACATAGCTTCCAGAGTGTGCATTCGTTTAGCATAACATCTTATCTTTAAGAGTACTGACACATTTTTAATTGTCCTTATCTTTTGTGTAAAACGAAGGGCTAAGTCTTTAAAGAATGTCCTGTATAATCTGCCATACTACTTGTTTCTGAGAGCCAATTTTGGTATACAGGAGCTGGATGCATCATGACATTACAATACATTGGCTTGTTTCTTTCCTGTGATCACTGTGGCTGGCACACGCGAACGAGGGTCTGAAATCTGGCAACATTGATGCCTTCGGGTAGCATGTGTGGGTTTATTGACCGGTTTCCTTCATCCAAAAAGATCACGTTCTTGTGACGCCTGCGGCAGAAAAGATGTTCCACATCCACCGCCAAGGTTTGTGAGTGGTGGCGCTGGCTAACACTCCCAGGTTTCTACTAGGAAACGTAAATACCCAAGAAAGTGGATGGGGAACCAGAGCAGCAGTAGCTCAATTAGTAGAGCATTGCACGCGTAATGCAAAGTTTGTGGTATTGTTCCCCACCTGTGGCAAGTTGTTTTTTCATCCACTTTCATTTCCATTAATTCATCATTTCTTTATTTCATTTATTAAACGCAAGTAATTACCCCTGTGCTATCCTTGGTGTCAGTGTTGGCTTGTTATGATATGACCAATAAAAACTGGGCCCCTCGGTTAACTAACCCTTCCTTCTCGAGAGCTGCCAGAAGTAATACATGCAGTGTGCATGTGATGGGACAGCTGGAGCGTGAAATTAAATTCTGCCAAGTGTAATGTTGTTCGCTTCACTAACAACAGGGTCCTGCGTGTCACAAATTACTTTCTACAGACTGAAAAGTTGATTGGGGTCAGCAGTGATAAGAACTTAGGGGTAGTTCTTAAAAATAATCTTTCTTCGAACGACCATATAGGGAGCGTGGCGACTAAGCCTAGTCGTATGTTAAATTTTCTAAACTGATATTTCTGGAGAGCTCCCCATAAGGTTAAGGAAACACTTTATTTGACAAACGTTCGCATGATCTCGGAGTATAGTTGCTCTGCCTGGAACCCAGAAACAAATACATCCATTAAAAAATGCGCAGCCCAGTTTATTACTGCCAACTGTGATTTCACTCTTAGCTCATCACAAATACGAGTTAATTTTGGACGGCCACTTCTCGGGAATCATTGTAAATATTTACGACTTAAGCTTTTCTTCAATATTTGCACAGGCAAGACTGGTTTGTGTAGGGACATGTACAAGAAGAACCCAAGTTACATATCACCCAGAACAGATCATCCTCAAAAAGTACAAGAGTATGAATGCCGTATCAGCCTACATAAGCATTCCTTCTTTTCCAAGGCTGTACATGACTGGAGTAAACTGCCACATGAAATTGTCACAACAATGCCATCTGTTTTGAAAATTTGTTTTCACGACATTTATATGTTTAGTACAAAAGCTTGTTTTGCTATAGATAAAATAAGAGATTGACCTTTTCTGTTCTTGGCTTACAATATTAACCACAAATATAATGTTCCCTTAATCACTGTATTTTATATTATTGTGTTGTATTATGTATTACATCTATTTCTCTTGTGTTTCATGATAACCGTAGGTGTAATGTATTAATTACTGTATTTTTAATAATGTTTTTTACTATGTATTAGATGTATTCTTTTATACTATCAACCATCTGTATTTGTACATATATATAATATTCTTCCCCCCTCCTCTAATGCCCAACATTGGGTGCTGTAGATATGTAAGTAAATAAATAAATGCACCGCTCGTTAACTTTTTTATGAAGCACACTGCCATATACAGCCTAACTGCTACACAGCGTCAGCAAACCTTGCTCTGTGTCATGTCATCATGATGATGTCAATGACACCAGGCCCATCTATCTGAGGCAATTTTAGTATTGAATTAAAATGTTCTATAGCAGGTTCTCAACTGTAGTACTTGCTAAATACAATCCCTTTAGTATGTGCAAGATGCATGTGGTAGAGTTTTTATAGCGTCGAAGGTATGTTCCACTACTCCTTTAAACCTGCTTTTCAATACATGAGCCCTTTTTTTAAATTGGTTAAGAGCATAAGATTTTGTTCACATTCTGTTTGCAACTACAATAGAACCCCCAGAACATCGCAAAATCGGGGGATGCACAACCGCAGTTACACTGTATTCTGTATGCATCCTTTGTAGCCTGGTTCAGAACTGGAAAAGTGATTAGTCTATGCATAGGCCACCATACTTTTCATAATGGTTATAGAACTGTTAAAAAAATATTAACTAGTGTAATGTAGCAATTGCTTCTGCCCGATTCTGTGCCACTTTTATCACCCATCGTTCACAGCCAGCTGATTCTGTTGATAACGTGGGCAGAGTGCCACTCTGACCGCTGACAAAGTGCAACAAAGAATGGCATTGGAATAAAATTGTTACATTATCCCGTCCATGAAATATCAAACCCTGGACTGCATGGAGGACACCTTACACAGTGATAAAAGGCTGTTTGAGATTGACAACGATGGACATTAAGTGTAAATAAGCTTCCATTCTGTGAAGATAAACTTTACAGGTTTAACTTAATTTGTGATTGTTACAATCGGACGCATGCTACATTTTTTTATTATAAAATCTGGCAATATAGATTTAGGTGCACATTGTTCTTGCTATGAACGACAAAATCTTATAAATTTAGGCAACTACTTCAAATGAAGCAGTGGTGCATTCAGATGTATTTTATGTGTTTGCTTTTAACTCTGTCTGCCAGATAGCTTTACCAGTTTTGTCAATACCATCAAGATTAAATAAATGGAAGTTGACTGTATTTGAATGTAACATAAATCTTAAATGTTTCTCACTGATACTGCCATGCAGCAAATACATGCTTATGAGTTATAATTAGGGGTATGTGAATTTTCAAAACTTTCAAATAACGAATCAAATGGTGTCCTATTCGACTAAGTCTTTGGATTGAATAGTCACTATTCATAAATGCGAATATTTCTCGAATAACTTTCAAATATTTCAATACATCAACTGCACCCAAGTAAACATAATTTTGGAGCAAAATTGCAGTAAATTTTCACCCCGCAGGCTTAGTATAGACGTAAAATGTGAGAAATTGTGTAGTGGAGCAGGTTACGTCAGTTAGGTAGCCATACTTTCCAGGCTGTCAAGTGATCATTCGCACTTTCTGAAGAACCCTTTGCATGTGAAGAAATTACTTATTCACTCCTGATGTTCTGTTTGTGCTGTTAATAAATGCTCCATAACGTACTATGTAACGAAAGAAACTTGCCAACATTAAGAATACCGGGATGTGAGCATTGTTTTATATTAATTGGGATAAGGACTATCCATTATTCAGAAACTATTCGAAAACTATTTGATATTCGATTCGCTCTTAGCACTATTCTATTTGTATTCAATTCGGCCTCAAAAATCACTGTTCTCACACTCCTAGCTATAGTTAATATTGGATGTAAAAAGTTACTTTGATGTCAGATGCATGTTTGTTTTATTGATGTTTGACAGTAATTGACTGCAGTTTATAAGAGCCTTCTTGGAATATTTCTTATGTGCTGCCATTCTATAACAAAATTTCAAAGCACAAAATGTTTTTTTCTCTAGCCAGGACGACAACAAATGCTAAAAAAATTCAAGAAAGTGTGTACAAAGATGTCCACAGAAACGAATCTTTACTGACTTGTTCAGCTGTATGAAACAAATAATTTATACTATATTATGTGCAATATCTGTTTCAGGTGTGGACTTGCTTCCCTTTGCAGCAACTTTCATCGTGTCATTTGTCCTTGGTTTGGAGGTGAGTGCGGTATGCTCACAAAGACATTGTGCAATGACTGTGTGCCGCAGATCTGTCCCATCACAGTTTTCAAAGAACTTGAGCAATGCAGTTAATGCTACACAGAACTTTTTCTTGAGTTGGCATTGAGTGCTGACAGTCGAGAACAAATTCACCTGATTCTGTTTGATATCATGAAGACATTTCAATGGGTGTCACCTGTTGAAGAATCCTGATTTGGCGTTCAGATGTTGCCTGTTGATCAACTTGATTGAAGACTAACAGCACACACTTATATAAATTCGTGCTGAAGCCTCTGACATTGTGTATGCAGGGTTCTTCTTCGTAACTGCATTTTGGCTGTGGTCTCTTGTAAGTGAACAGCCTGCTAGCTAATGTCAATGTAAAATTTAGGCGTATGCAAATATATGAACTAACTTAAATATCATATGGCCCTAATGATGGCTTTTGTACAGTGCTTTTGATTTTGCAGTTGGTCATGTTATTCTTTACATTTTTATTCTATAGCTTAATATTCCCTTGCAGATTTTCATGTTCAAAGCATATAAATTTGTCACGCATATTGATAGATTTATAATTTTTCTTGTGTAATTGCAGTCAAGACTGTCAGGATGTTCAAATGAATAAAAGAAATTAAAAACAATCCCAACTACTGTGTCCCCTTTTTAACTTCCAGTATGGCATCATTGTCGGTGTTGTCATCTCCCTTGTTCTGCTGATGTACGAGCATGCCAGGCCACAAATAAAGATCACCAGGAAACAGGTACGTAGTGTAGCTGCACAGTTATTATCATCTGCTGCTGTATTACATGCTAGCCAATCTGTAGCCATTACCGGGTACCTGCTTGAAAACATGTCGCTTTTTGGTGGCTATGAAGCCAGTGGCCTTTGAGGCTTTTCAATCCCATTGAAATGTATAACACTAAAGACAAATATTACGTCTGGCTAAGTTGATAGTTTAGTGTTTTAAAAGCAACAGATGCACCATTGTTTTTGAAAGCGGAGCTTAGGAGCTTTCATAAATGAGCAAATGACATAAACACAAGAGACCAGAGATGTTACCACTCTGTAAATGTGGAACTATCTTCTTATGGCCCATTATGTTTTCGATCTGTTGTAAAGGCAACTGATGCAAACAAGGCTCTCACTAGTTGAGACATTTTGGTTTCCCAGGGAAGAGCAAACATGTCTAGCCATGCATCCTCTCTAACTGACTTCAAGTGCAAAAAAATTATGTTAATGGGGGCCATTACAATCAGGCACCACCAATCTAGTTGTGTGTTTGCATAAGAGCATTTTTTGTTGGGCTAATTGTTGAAATTAACCCAACAAGAAAGCAATTAGAAGACAAGTGGAAAGAGACACACATACCGCAGAGTTCTGCATGTGTGTCTGTTCACACCTGTCCTCTAATAGATGTGTTCATGGCTCGTGACATCCTGGGCGTAGTATTCTCTTTGGGGTGGCACATACTGCGATATACACGTTACAGACATTGAGTAACGTCTGCTGTCAGGCTAGTTGGTACATTATTTTTAGAATTGGTTTTAGGCGCAACAATTAAGACACTGACAACAGAATAAATGACACGGACTGGCACAGACTCGCAATTAATTTTTATTTTTCCCAATGCTTCAGTTATGTACCCTCAGGCATGCGAACAGAAACACATACGGGTGAGGTCACATGAGATGGAAATCAAACCCAATCATATCCTATCAGAGCATGTGTTGGTGGGCTACTTGGTTAAGCATGATTACAAAGACGGCGACGAATAAAACAACACATGAAGAAGGGGAACACGAGACAGCACGTAGGCACAACGTGCTGCACCTACGTGCTGTCTCGTGTCCCCCTTCTTCATGTGTTGTTTTATTCGGCACCGTCTTTGTAATCATATTCTATCAGCCAGGAAACTAAACTCATTCTCGTGAAGAGATGACAACCGAATGCTAATACACTGGCCACCAAACTTTTCGATATAAAGCGCCTGTGCTAATTCCTACGCCACTGTATCCTTACTTTTTCATAATATGCATGTGTCTTCCAGCAAAGGTTCACACGATGCACACTTTGCAGTGATACAACAAATGCGAGCCTGTCCCATTCTTGATTGATAGAACATGGTCTCGCAGGCGATCATTTATACAACGCCCAGTTTGGCCAATGTATACCTTGCCGCAGTCTAAAGGAACCTTGCACACTACGCCAGAGGAACGTCTTTTCAAGAAACACTTTACGTGGTTTTTTATACACTCGGCCCTTTTTACGGAAGACAGGTGTGCACAAATGCGAGAAAATTTCCGAGGAGCCAAAAACACTACCGGTACATCGTACCGGTAGTGTTTTTCTCGTGATTAATCAAATGCTTTCTCGTGATTACGAGAAAGCGTTTGATTCTGTCGAAACCTCAGCAGTCATGGAGGCATTACGGAATCAGGGTGTAGATGAGCCGTATGTAAAAATACTGAAAGATATCTATAGCGGCTCCACAGCCACCGTAGTCCTCCATAAAGCAAGCAACAAAATCCCAATAAAGAAAGGCGTCAGGCAGGGAGATACGATCTCTCCAATGCTATTCACAGCATGTTTACAGGAGGTATTCAGAGACCTGGATTGGGAAGAATTGGGGATAAAAGTTAATGGAGAGTACCTTAGTAACTTGCGATTCGCTGATGATATTGCCTTGCTTAGTAACTCAGGGGACCAATTGCAATGCATGCTTACTGACCTGGAGAGGCAAAGCAGAAGAGTGGGTCTAAAAATTAATCTGCAGAAAACTAAAGCAATGTTTAACAGTCTCGGAAGAGAACAGCAATTTACAATAGGCAGCGAGGCACTGGAAGTAGTGAGGGAATACACCTACTTGGGGCAGGTAGTGACGGCGGATCCAGATCATGAGACGGAAATAATTAGGAGAATAAGAATGGGCTGGGGTGCGTTTGGCAGGCATTCTCAAATCATGAACAGCAGGTTGCCATTATCCCTCAAAAGGAAAGTGTATAACAGCTGTGTGTTACCAGTACTCACATATGGGGCAGAAACCTGGAGGCTTACGAAAAGGGTTCTGCTGAAATTGAGGACGACGCAACGAGCTATGGAAAGAAGAATGATAGGTGTAACGTTAAGGGATAAGAAAAGAGCAGATTGGGTCAGGGAACAAACGCGAGTTAATGACATCTTAGTTGAAATCAAGAAAAAGAAATGGGCATGGGCAGGACATGTAATGAGGAGGGAAGATAACCGATGGTCATTAAGGGTTACGGACTGGATCCCAAGGGAAGGGAAGCGTAGCAGGGGGCGGCAGAAAGTTAGGTGGGCGGATGAGATTAAGAAGTTTGCAGGGACGGCGTGGCCACAATTAGTACATGACCGGGGTTGTTGGAGAAATATGGGAGAGGCCTTTGCCCTGCAGTGGGCGTAACCAGGCTGATGATGATGATGATGACATCGTACCTAGAAGCAACATTCTTTAGCAAATGAGCAACTCTGTGTACATACGGAATAACAATAAAAGTGAATGGAATGAATGAATGGAAAACAGTAAAACGAGCTATTGCCATTACTAGCTTACAGTTGGCCCTAACTAGGTCTTGCCCCCACGTCATTCAAGAAAGCTTTAATTTGCAGGTGTCTAGGCTTGACTCGGCGGGCTTCCCTGCTTCTTTGTTAGTTTCAGTGAGCACAGCTTTGTTGAAGAAATTTTGGCGTGAGCCCAACAGTGCTTCAGAAGAATGCGAAAAGAAATGGAAAGCACGTCCTGTTGTCATACTGTATATACACAGGGTTTCTCATTCATTAAAGAATGTTGTTTCTAGGTATGGATGTACCAGTAGTGTTTTCAGCTCCTTAGAAACGTTCTCACATTGGTGTGCGCCTGTCTTGTGTAAAAAGGGCCGAGCGTGTAAAAAACTACGTAAAGTGTTTCTTGAAAAAATGTTCTGCTTGCGTTGTGTGTAAGACTCCTTTAGACTGTGGCAAGGTATACATCGGCCAAACGGGGCGTTGTATAAATGATCGCCTGCGAGAGCATGCTCTATCAACCAAGAATGGGACAGGCTCGCATTTGCCGTATCACTGCAAAGTCTGCACGTGTGAACCTGTGCTGGAAAACACATGCATATTACGAAAAAGAAAGGATACAGTGGCACGGGAACTAGCAGAGGCAATGTATATCAGAAAGTTTGATGACCAGTGTAGCAGCGTTCCCTCGTTGTCTCATCATGAGAATGAGTTTAGTTTCCTGGCTGATAGGATATCATCGGGTTTGCTTTCCATCTCATGTGACCTCACCTATATATGTTCCTTTTCGCATGCCTGAGGGTATATAAGTGACACAACAGGAAAAATAAAAATTACTTGGGAGTCTGCGCCTGTCCGTGTCTTTTATTCTGTTGTCCGTGTCTTAATTTTTACACCTAAAACCAATTTCAAAATATATAGGCAGTGAGTTGACAAGGATATCTATTTGGAAGGAATTATGAGGTTGATATGAGCTTTGTAGCATACATTCCCAAAGTTTGAAACAAGAAGCAGTGGTGGTCCAATTATTTTGGTCCTGTAATGCATAAATGGTCATTTTCTTAAAAGATAACTAGCACACTCCATGTTACCTCAAGTTTGACAGCACTTATACCAAAGCTGCTTTTGGTTTCAATGTTTATTCTAACTGAATTAGTCATATCATAAGAAACCAACAAACACTGACACCAAGGACAACGTAGGGGAAATTACTTGTGCTTAATAAATGAAATAAGGAAACATATAAATTAATGGAAATGAAAGTGGATGAAAAGACAACTTGCCGCAGGTGGAGACCGAACCCACAACTTTCGATGCTCAATTGGTAGAGCATCGCACCCGAAATGCGAAGGTTGTGGGTTCGGTCTCCACCTGCGGCAAGTTGTTTTTTCATTCACTTTCATTTCCATTAATTTTAATGTTTATTTATTTCATTTATTAAGCACAAGTAATTTCCCTTATTTTGCCCTTGGTGTCAGTGTTTGTTGGCTTCTTATGATATGATTAATAAAAAAATCAGGCTCCTCAGTTAATCCCCTTCCTTCTTGTTTATTAAATAACGAGGGTCTCGAATCTGGCAACATTGATGCCTTCAAGTAGCATGTGTGGGTTTATTGACCAGTCGCCTTAACTCAAAAAGATCACGTTCTCGTGATGCCTGTGGCAGAAAGGACGTTCCACGTCCACCGCCAAGGTCTGGGAGTGGTGGCGCTGGCTAACACTCCCAGGCTTCTACTAGGACACATAAATACCCAAGAAAGTGGATGGGGAAACGGATCAGCAGTAGCTCAATTGGTAGAGCATCGCGCGCGAAATGCGAAGGTTGTGGGTTCGGTTCCTACCTGCAGCAAGTTGTTTTTTCATCCACTTTAATTTCCATTAATTTATTGTTTCTTTATTTCATTCATTAAGCACAAGTAATTTCCCCTATGTTATCCTTGGTGTCAGTGTTTGTTGGCTTCTTATGATATGACTAATAAAAAAATCAGGCTCCTCAGTTAATCCCCTTCCTTCTCATTTATTCTAACTGAATGTGCCTTGAGAAACCACTGGCTTCAATTTGTGCATTGCTATATAGGCCCTGAAGTAATTGCGTAGTTAAAAGGTTGATTGGTGAAATTTTATTACTTGGTCAAGAATGAATTTCAATTCGTTGTGCAAATAATGCCCACTTATTTGAGCTATCTATCTAAAGGATTGGGAGTGTGCTATTTATTTATTTATTTATTTACAAATACTGCTGTCTCAAAATTGAGACATAGCAGGAGGGGGTAAGTACATCAAGATAACATACAATCAACATGTCACATGTAAACGAACTTCGTCTACAAAACGCTCAAGTGGCGATTCTCGGAGATTAGTATGTAGCGTGTTCCACAATTCAATGGTAAATGGCAAGAAAGAAAATTTGAAGCTATCTAAGTGAGCTTGAAAGGGAACAATATTCAAGGGATTGGCTGTTTGCGTTACACGTGCCAAGGAGCCAACAAGTGTCACAGGTACGTCGACAATGACAGAAGCATGTGCAATTTTGCGCAACATTATAATCCTTTCACACGTGCGCCTATGTGCCAACGGCTCAAGCGATAGCAGGCCAGCATGCAGAGAAGGGGAGAAATTGCGATCGTATCGATTATAAATAAATCTAATAGCTTTCTTCTGCACAGCCTCAAGCTTTGATACATCAGATACGCAGGGGGGTGACCAGACAGCAGATGCATATTCTAGAGTGGGCCTCACGAGGGATCTGTAAGCTGCTAGTTTGCATTCCTTGGTTGCTGGTTTTAGTGTTCTTTTTAAATATCCAAGTCGTTTTAGAGCCCTGGAACAAATGAAGTCAACGTGTTTGTGCCATTTTAAGTTGGAAGGAAAAATTACACCAAGATATTTGAATTCGGTGACAAAAGTCAAAATCTTCTCATCATTACTGTAGGCAAATTTCAGGCGTTCCTTATTGTTCGAAAAGGTCATTGATACCGTTTTATCGAAGTTGATTTCCATTTGCCAGGTCTTGCACTAGTTGCAGAAGGCATTGAACGTGTTATTCAGCATCTCCTGGGCGTTGACGCTGACGATGTTAGAGTACAAGACACAGTCGTCTGCATACGAACGGAGCTTAACAGCAGTGTTAGTAACAACATTCTCAATATCATTAAGGTAAATAATGAATAAAAGTGGTCCCAATACGGAGCCCTGCGGGACGCTGGAAGAAATACCGACTGAAGATGAGTGCACCTGATTAAATGAGACAGACTGGGACTGCAGATGCAAGTCCTCTGCCTCTGAATAGAGTCAAGCTTTATAAGTAACTTAGCATGACATACCTTGTCAAACGCTTTGGAGTAGTCAACAAATATGGCGTGAATCTGGCCACGATTGTTAAGTGTAGTAGCAACGTCGTGAGGGAATTCAATTAGTTGCGTAACCGTGGAAAAACTCGATCTAAAACCATGCTGATGATGTGAAAGAATGTAATTAACGGTGAGGTACTGTATTATATGCTTATGAATTATGTGTTCTGGTAGTTTACAACAAGTAGATAATAACAAGATTGGTCTATAATTGGAAATTGTTTGCCTAATGCCAGATTTGTGTATCAGTACAACTTGAGCAACCTTCCAGACACTGAGAACAGTTTGCGATTCGACAGATTTTTGAAAGATGATAGTCAGATACCGCGCACAGTATTCTGAGTATCTCTTTAAAAATGTGTTTGGCATGTTATCTGGTCCTGCACTTTTACTAGTATCAATATTTAACTAGAGGCCGTGAACTCCGCTAATCGTTATTTGAAGTTTTGGAAAACATGCTGAAGCACTACCACAGTGAAACGTGGTAGTGCTACAGGTGATCTAAAAAAATTGTATAGCGTATTTTGATACACACAGTACACATCAAAACATACGTATGCGTCTCTGTAATTAATAATCTAGAAAAGTTAAGCTCCAGTCCATCCTGTGAAGATGGTTGTCCAGTGAAGCTGTAGTAGCACCTGATCCTATAGACCTGAGCACGACAACATTAGCATATTAACATTGCTGTTCCTTTCGTCGCTCATCATATCCATGCTGCTGTTCAGGCATCCTAACTGCGTGGCTTGCTTGGGCAGGAACCTTTGCTGAGCACGATCCTGTTTCGCATATTGAGGTTGCTGTTCCCATCGCCACTCATCATGTTCATGCTGCTCTTCGGGAGTCCTTACTGTTTGTAGCCTTTCCATGACACTATATCGCAACACAAATTAAATCAATTGCTAGGCGGGTTCTTCTTTTACATATGAAAGTGTAATGACGTCACTCAATGCTTCACATCCTACAGTTGCTGCTTCCAATCAAGAGCAGCTTATGCAACCATAATCATTACCGGGAAATGCTTGCAGCAAACGCTATGTGCAACGGCGAGCTTTCTGGTTCTCTTTCTTATTTATTTCCCCCGCGCAGCCGGTGCCGCTGCTACTGCAGAGGCAAGCACCATTTGGTGGTGCTGCAAGAAACTCAGCAGCGCACACGGCGTGCACCTTGCACTGTGATTAGTTGAATTGTCTGTCCATGGAGATGAAGATATCCCTGGATCCTAGTCATATTCAGTTTCACTGTAAAATCATATTTGTGGTCTCAACGATATTAAGTCATACCATACAATATTAATTGCTTATCCAATATCTACTACTCTTGCAGATATTATTTTAACATTTGAACACCAACTGCAGTGAAATTATAGACTGTGTGAAAAGCCCTGTTACAGATAATTTAGACATACAGCCTCAGTGGAAAATTTTATGCTTGAAATGCGAGTGGGCACTTCACAAAATGCTTGCAAAAATTGATGTTTTTCTTACTGAAACTGAAAAAGCGCCGGCGTTACAGAAGTGACATCCTTTGGAGAGAGAACCAGTGCCTTGGTAGTCTGCTTCCCTCGGTTGTGTACTGTTTCCCGTTGATCAGCGAAGAGGTCCCCCATGACTGCTAGCCACAGAGTTAGTATACTTTGCTAGCTGCTTTGTGCGCTGTTCCACATCGTTGCACACCCACAATGTTCCTTTAATTCGAAGTATTCTCCGAGCTAGTCCAGCCGGTTTTTTTCTATCTGGTTGTCTACGTTCAACAGCAGAGCCTAGATGTGTTCTGCCTCCGCTCGAAGAAGAGTGCATTGGAGCGGCGAAACAATCGAGATACGCGCATGTGTACATGTGCGCTTACTTTCGCTATTTTGTTGCTCTGTGCCGTGATGATAAGGTGCTGACAAAGACACGGGTCGATGGTCGCGCGATACTGTTAAAAATTGGCCGGGTGTACAGTATACAGAAGGGCACGAAGTGCGCAAGTGCTACTCCGAATCAGAGCAACACTTTTGATAGGAGTCGTCCAAACTAGATTCGGATGACGAGTGCTTCTCGCTGCCCAGTCCAGAGGCGTGCGTGATCTCTACCACTTTCAAACGTATGCATTCGGCAGTCTCAGGCAGTGATCTTACACGCAGCTCTCGGATGAACTCCGCAACCTTGTCTTCCAGTTCTGCGGTCCGCCCACGGAATGACGTTTTCTGTTGGTTTGCTGCTTCTGCCTCCTCCAGTACCGAATGCTCTTTTCGGATACTTCAAATTTGTGCTGTGCCGCAAGGTTGCCGTGGGCTTCCGTGCACTCAATCACCTTTTTCTTGAAGGTGACGGTGAATTGCCGTCGGCTTCCGCTCATTTTGAAACAAAATGTAAAAAAGCAGCCTTTAACCAATATAACTTTGTGACAATGTAAACGCAAATTAGCGGTGCCACAATGTCACCATGCCGCGCTACTGCTGATGGCGATGGCAAAGGGGGCTCTTTACTTCATCCGCCCATTGTTGCAAGACTTCCGTAGTGTTTCCGCCAATGTCCGGTATATAAGACAAGGGTCGACTTTTCGCAATGGTTTTTTAAAAAAAAGTTTGACTTATATTCCAGTTTTTACGGTATTTCACTTACACATACATGCAACACAATCACAACACAGCACAGAAACCAAGTTCTCCTGACAAGGGTGGCATCAGCAGAAGAAAGCTGTTATTTTCGTTTGGAGATTATTTTAAACAGCGATTCGAACAATTTCGTCCTCTACAAGGCTTAGGCACAGAAGTGCTTTCTCACTCAAACTGTTCTTCGCGCAGTACATCTTCACTTTGCTGAAGTATTACAAAGCGTCTTTGCACGGGACATCTGGGTCTGGTGTCAGGATGACATCGTTGTCCGACTCTTCTTCGGTTACAAGCTTCGCACTACCGTGCACCGCTGTGGCGATCACATCGTCCATGCTCACTTCCTCACAGACAGGAAGCTCCGACTCACTTAACTTTTAGCTCGTACTACACCGACACCAAACAATTATTAAAAGCCCATAATATACTTACAGTGTCCAACATAATTAAATATAATCTAGATATATAGTTATTTAAGCATATCAACAATTGATTCCTCTTTTCTTTCATTCCGTCTTCTTCACTAGACAAGGCTAACAGCACAAGGTTTGCTCTTAACAAGAACCTCATCTTACCCAAAGTCTGAACCAACTACAGCGAGCAAACTGTTCACTGCTTTTTTATTATGGAACTCACTGCCATTTGTTTTAAGATTAATGACACTATACTCATTTATTGTAGAATTCAAAAAGTACCTTTTGAACTAATCCTGTCTTATGTAACATTTTATGTATATACTACCACATAATGTGTGCATTTGCATTGTCATTGGTAAATGCTACAGTTTACTATATTACATTTATTAATAACTTGAGAAATTGTTAGACCATGTTGCTTTTCTGTTCAATTTGTTCGTATTTCTATATGTTGCTGATTAATTATAAAATATAAAGACACCAAACAAATGAACACACACACAATAGAAGACAATGAGACAGGGCGCTGTCTTCTCTTGTGTGTATTCATTTATTTGGCATCTTTATATTTTATAATGAACAACTACCAACTAGCCCAACAGGAAGTGCTTTTAAGTTGCTGATTAAGTTTGTCATGTAATTGTTTAAATTCGTGTTCTAGTATGTTTTTATAATTGCTGCCTTTCTTATTTGTTTTTGTAGTTATTGATCTTTTTTAATGTTGTTTCTATAACCACGTTTACTTTTCTTTTCGTGTAGACCATGTACAGGAGGTCCCAGTTTAGCATTTAACTCCATAATCTCCTCCTGTATATTGCATTCTGTAATATGTTTATATATCAGAATAAAATCTGATTTCTGATTGTGATATAGTGCTAGTATTGGGGCTTTACTGTTGTAAGAGAAGTGACAATGTTTTTTGTGCCCACACCCCCACCAGACAATGTCGGGTATTCCATATGTCCTTGTGTCTCCTGACCGGACTGTACTGTACCCTTCCTCGATGTACACCACCTCCAAGATCACCAAAACTCTTCCCGACACCAAGGAAACTTCCCCACGATTCATCGTCTACGATGGCATCCACATCAGTGTCGTGGACTACACTACTTGTATTGTAAGTCTTAGCCAATTATATCCACTGAAGTGGACCAGTTCCACTAACTATAAATGGGTTTAGGATAGTTCATTTTGCTACATCAACGTAAAATTTTAAGATGACGTGCTTTCATACGGGTTCCACAGCTGGCAGCTGCTAGGAGCTTGGGCCCTATAACGTAAAACTATTCCAATATGTTTTTATTCCAATCTCCTGACTTCAAATTTGCGTAACCGCCAACGCAAGCATCGAGCGGTCACCTGCAGGGTTGTGTGAACAGACCAATCAAACGCTGTCCTCGTTCATAGGAGGTCACTTTTGTTTCCTTGAAAAACGAATAAGATTGCCTACACTGAGCAGCTTGTCTTATCCAATTGGCTGACAAGAGGCGAGGAGCACGGTCAAGTGGAGAGGGATTCGATGGGGCCAAGCCACTGCATTGAAAATCAATAACCGGATTAATTAAGAGGGTGATGCCGGAGTCTGCGATTGGTCTGTTTTCCCTTACTTAGCTTCAGGTGGCTGGTCGTAAATTGCGGCGGCATGCAGTGGAAGGTTAAGAATGCTGCTAAAACGGATCCTCAGCAAAGAAGAGTTGGTGTCTTTCGATTCAATTTTTTTTTCAATTGTTTGATTTGTTGTTACCTATGTTTTCCATGTTAGCTATGTTTTTGCTCCTGTTTTCATTACATGTTGTTTCTCTTACCCCCTTATGCAATACTCCAGTTGGAGCCTGTGAGGTATGTGTATAAATAAAAAAGAAATAAAAAGAGCGAGGTCGTAAACGTGCCAGAAGTGCTCGGAAAGGTTACACGGCCACGCAAAAAGATTTATCGCACGAAAATAAACCGATGCTCTCCGGCAGGTGCAAGTAGCCTGTGCCTGAGCAATCAGCGGCAGCCATCTTTTATTCCTTTTGGAACGGGACAACCTGCGGCTATTCAGAAGAAAATTCAGTTTTGTTCGGCATATTAATGCTTCTTTTATGCATACACGTCACTTTGACGCCGTGAGTTTTTGCAGTTTTGTGACATCGCGTGACAGGCAGGTGAAGTGGGTGCAGCCCGAAAACTCTTTACCGAAAACTTCTTGCCAATAGCTGAGGGCTAATGGCGAAAAGGCGTTGAATCAGAAATAACTATTTTTCTTTTGTTCGGTCAAATCATGATAATCAGCGTGTACACGTCATATCAGACGGGGAGCTATCGCAGTTTTCGTGACGCCGCGTGATGGACAGGTGAAGTGGGGATGGTCCAAAAAGTTTTTAACCAATCACGGAGGGCCGATTGCAGAAAGGTAATAGAAAAGCTTGGAACAGTTTTACGTTATAGCGCCCCTTGTACGGCTTTTTGAAACTGTACATTTTCTATGCTCATATGAAAATACTATAATGTACAAAAGCATGTTTTCTATCAACAGGGTGTCTACCAATTAGGAAAACCGGGAATTCTCAGGGATTTTGAATAGTCTGAAAATGCTCATGGAAAACTCGGGGAATTTGTACTTCTATCAAGCAAAATTCGCTCCAATTTTATTGGAACAGAACAAAAGTCGCGGTAATGCTGACTCGAGTTACACAGAGGAATCGTAATGAATCGTCTTTGACTGTGTTGTCGGCTGGAGGAGTTGCCAGTGTACAGTAAATGACAGACTCCGGATGCCCGATAATTCGGACGGCTTCATGGCACCACTACGTACCACATAGAGTCGATGCATAAAAACATCTGAAATTTTGGACGCAAAAACCCTTTGCCGTCTGATTTCGATAACTTTTTGCCGTGACCATAGGCCCAAAACAGCATTAGTCAAAGCCACCACAGCTGCCATTTTGTTTACCTCGCTGCCTCAAACCGGCGCCTACTAGCGCTCTTGCACATAGATCTGCTGGCAGCCGTAGTCACTAACCAGCGCCTCCTCTATTTTTTACATGCCCGTCAGGTTGTGTGCCAAACAATGGGAGCTCGTGGGATGCCGTGCTTGGCATACTTGCCGCAGTACGGCGCTACCGGCTGACACTATTGCCTTCTTGAAGCCCTTCGGTTCAGCAAGAGCAGGGGAAAAGCAAACATATCCGCAATAGAGATTGGTAAGAGGCAATTGGAAGATTAATGGAAGAAAAGTAAGCAAATGACAAAAAAAGGAGACGTACCAAAGCAAAGTTCACAATAGGGGGTCAGAAAATTTGGTTGTGGGAGTTCATAATTTTTTTTCTTCTTTCTTTAACCTAGGTAGGACATCGGGCAGTATTGGGGGCGGGGACTTACAGAGTCGCCATCTGTCGGAAGTGCCTCCCTTGCGTAGTATGAGAGATCACGTGGCGCACTCCTCATAGGTTTGGCTTACGGCGCATAGTAAAAACACCATGCGACAGCCCTCCTGTACATTTCTGTAAGTACTCTCAAAACGATTGAACTTTATTACTGTCGAAATAATGATCTTCGGCAAACTGAAAGCACAGAATCGTTTACAGATGTCATCTCTTTACTGAATACATACAGTGAAAGCCACTGTGCGCGGTTACCGCGATGGAGTCCCCCGAACTAGTTTCTTGCATGAAAGGTAGGCAAACGCTGAGAGTAAACTATGCGAAATGTGTTCTTATAGTGGGCTGTCTGTATAACCAAATGGGTCATAACAGAATGAAGCCTCAATGCAGTGATCGCACGGGTTCGCTGTGAGCGTGTTTTCGCACCGTGCCGTGAGCTTCAGGCCGTAGCATATGAACATTTGACAGTGCACTAGCAACCATTGTTGCGTGGACATTATCAGAGCTGTTCAAAAACAATTTTTCTTTAACAAAGAACTTAGGTGCCTACGGCGACTGAAATGTGCCGTTGCAATGATTAAAATTTTTTTTCTTCTAAATCCTTGGACATTTCAATATCATTTCTAAAGTTGCGTTGCACTGTATGCACTCAGCGGGCGATTCCGCACTGCTTCTTTTTCGTAATCCAGTGCGTTAATTCATAACACAAACATGACCATATGCCACGCCTTTGTTTAATGTGCTTCTTACCACTCCCTTTCCATTCCTGTAAACTTGCCAGTGCCTAGCATCAAGTTCATAGACCAAACTGTCGTGACATTAGCTGGGTAGCGAGCGCGGGCAAACGTCTCAGTGCGCGTTTTCTACTACTCGCCGAACATCGCAATCCTGGTGCCGTAGCAGAAATATTTCTCGCATCTGTGCTTGCTGCATACACGAGTTGTAGCCGATGGCTGTTTGCCGGTCCTAAGTTTCGTGAGCCAAACTTCACGCAGCTCCTTGTCCTGCAGCTACGTGGGAATAAGGCTGACACCGGACTCCGTTGCATACGTCCAACACTGCGGCATCGAGTATGCCTCCAAAGGCAGCCACTACCTATTATAGTAACTTGAAAGAGCGTAAGTTTGGGCATGTTGGTATTCCATAACTTTTACGGTTTTAGCGCACGAAAAGGGAGGAGAGATAATAGTATGACGCGGACACAGCACTAACTTCCAACAATTGTTTTTTATTCTACGAAGCGGTACACATATATATGTGTCAACTGGCAGCGCCATGGGCGGCGAAATCAAGCGAATGGGAGAGGGCGACAGGAGAGGGCTTGCGGGGCCAGCTGCAGCCTTTATGACTGGCATCTAAAATATAGAGGAGGCGCTGCACTAACGCTGCAACTTAGGCCTAGCTGCTTCGACGTTCGCTATTAAGCTTCTTGCCATTCTGTGCCATGTTTTTTATTGAACTAATTCACTGCTGTCAGCAATACCACTGACTCTGCTTTTGTGGTCCTTGTGATTGGCTTCGAAGCTCGGAAAACACAGTGCGTTGCAGAATGCTGGTTCCCAAAAGTCAGCTTCGCCTTAATAGAGCAATGTTACGCTGTGAAGCATATGCTAAAGTATTGCAGTGCAGCGCGAGCATGGAAAGGGGCAATTGTCACGGGACACAGTATGTATTCCTTAATTACACATGCATGCACCCGCCATCTTCTGTCACAGTACGAGCACCGATATGCCTAATAAGTGTGCTGGCAGGTCTTCGGAGCTGTTTCGGGTGTATCTGTGGTGACTTGAGCTCTTAAAAGCAGAAAAGGCATGCATTCATTTATTCGAACTGCCCGATTTTTCGGATGTTTTTGCGGCCTCTATGGAGTTCAAAAATGGTACATTGACTGTACAACTGACCAAGAGGATGCTTAAAATTGTCCGCGGAGCAAACGTGCGGCGCAAGGAGGACGAGAACAGAAAGAACCTATGCATTGAGGAATGAACGAGAAAGGAAGTGTGCCGCTGCTTCTTTAAAGGAGCTTGAGCTCAAAAAAAAAAGATGTTGTCTGAAGCCGAAATGCAGGTGTTCCCCCTATCCAAACTAAAATGAACTCTTTAAAGCAGTGAAGCACAACACAGACATTGTGCGAGGGCTAATGGTATGTTAGGGCACAGCGTTCTCTTGGTAACAGCGCAAAGGGACACGGACAACAGGAAGAAACACGACAACATGGGCGCCAATGTTGTTATGTTTCTTCTTTTTTTTTATGTCCCTTTGCACTGTTACCAAGAGAACAATGAATCTTAACCAACTCGTCCACTTTGCTATCTTGCTTCAGCATATTGCCGCAGAGAGATATCCACATGCCAGTTACGAGCACTTACGTGAGGTACCCTTCCAAGCGCCTCATCACTAAAGCCCCTAGGCACTCTTCAATGAAGCACACTGAACAAACTGGTTTATTGTGGGCGAACCTGTGCCCGAAAATTCAATATTAAGCATTCACATAATTTAAAAGAAGAGTTAAAGCGACCCTGGAACGATTTTGACGATTTTCTGCAAACGTACTGAGTCATTAGAGTAGGTCCTTCTGGTCATTAATTGACACATCTAAGTGCTCCGCGAAATGCGTGTAATTTATTATAAGGTTTCAAAAATGCACATCGCTGCCGATCGCAGCACACTGCTCGGCGGAATTTTAAGCCACCCCTACCCACATGACGTAAATCACCCATATGACGTCAGTGGGGCGAGCTATCCGATTGGCTGACCAGGGCTGGTGATCGATAATTTTCCCAACTTTGTGGTAAACAAATGATGTTCGTAATAGTTGGAATGTTAGTTAATTTGTTTTTATAAAAGGAAAGTAACATAAAGGGAATGCACAAGAACTATTTTTCAGTACACTTAAGCACTTCTGGTACCAGCAAGTGTAGTCTGCTTGTGTTACAACGGGCTCCGTCTTTGACGAGAGCTCCGCCGTCAGTGGTGTTGGTCTGTCTTTTTGCGAGCGCTATGATTCGACTTTGTTGCATTGTGGACTGCAAATGTAGCGACTGGCAATACGTCAAGCTGCGACATCGTGTCCCTCTGCAAGCCAGTAGATGAGTGGACTGGCTGCAGCGCATCGGACTGCTGCTATCCGATCAACGCCAGGATTTGCACGATTGCGGCCGTCGCTTTACACCGAAAGATTACTAACGCAATAGCGTTTCGCGAGTCCAGTATTAGGGTAAACGCAAGCGCAAGAGGATAGGGCCTGGCCGTGTCCCCTTGCGTGTCGTTTCATGGGATGAACAGAAGCGCACCGCACAAGCGGTCTGCACGGTGCAGCCACCTGGTGGCATAGAGCTCAACCAGACATGGTAGCATAAACAAAATGTATTCTTCTTTGCTGCTGGTGTAAATTTTTCGCAGGAGTGTAATCGTTAACACATTGTTTTTGTAAATGTTTAAAATGTTTTAGACTTGGTTAGAGCAATATGAGCTCTTTCTTTGGCTGGTTACGCTTTGCGCCTACGGATGGCTAGACAGTGGAGACTGATCAGGTAGCTCACGTACGTCTACGCTAAAGTTCCTTCATCAGCCTGAGTTTATGCCTCCATCGCTGCGTCGAAACGTTCAGCTGGTGTGTGATTACCGGAATACCAGACACGTTCGGCACTACGACAGAATGCTCGCAACGCACGCTGCTTCGATAGCTCTCGCTTGGGGTCGACGACCAAGCAGCTAGCAGAGAGGTTTCGCGCGGGCGGGGGCGGGCTCCAGAACAACCGGAAGGGGACGATGTGACGTCGCATCGTGACGCAGAACCAGTGAAGGCGGAGCTTAGCCCCGATCACTCGGCGAATGAGTTGAGGAGGAAGAGCATGGCTAGGGAGGAAGGTAACTTGTAATCGCTTGTAGCTCGATTAATACGTAATGCTTCGCTTAAATTGTGGTGTGAGTGTTCTACTTAAGCTGTACCCTACGAAGTTGTATCTACAAAGTTTGTCCGAACCGTTTCAGGGGCCCTTTAACAGGAGCCTATTCCACAGTCAACCGCGTCTCCTCACCGAACACACTTTTCATGCGCTCCGAAGGCCAGGAGGCACGCCGTGGCTTTTCATTGTTCTCATTGGACGGGAGACTTGGGCGCTACCGTATGCGCGTACACAGGAGACACACGCTGTATCGCATGTGCGAGGCATTGCTAGCACTCTTCTGATGGCAATGTGGTGAGTAATGCCTAGGGGCTTTAGCGATGAGGCACTTGGAAGGGTACCCCACGAGAGTACTCGTAACTGGCATGTGGAGAACTCTCTGCGGCATTAGTCCCCCTCCGAAAATGCATCGTGATGCGTATGAAACAAATTGATCTATAGATGTGTTTTCATTGCCTGTCGTAGTAAGGCTTCATGTAGACTGTGTACGACCTCCGCATGGTTGTGCCACTTTGATCGCTCTTGTTCATGAGGGATGACTTCGTAATTCAGGTCACCTACTCGGCGAATAACTTCATAAGGTCCAAAGTATTGGCAAAGGAGTTTTTCACATAGTCCGCGATGACGCACTGGTGTCCATACCCACACTTTGGCGCCTGGGTGATACTGAACTTCTCTGCGGTGCAGGTTGTAGTAGCTTGCGTCCTTGCGTTGTTGCTGGCGTATACAGAACTGTGCCAACTGCCAGGCTTCTTCACCTCGTAGGAAGTCGTCGACGTCGTACGGGTTTTTGTCATCATCTACTGACAACATGGCATCCAGTGTGGTTGTTACTGTGCCGCCATAGACCAGTTCTCTCCTGTACAGCTGTATTATAGGCAAAAGTGGCGTAAGGCAAGATTGCGTCCCATGTCTTACGTTCGAGGTAAACATACATGGACAGCATATTGGCCAGGGTTCGGTTTAGACGTTCTGTCAGGCAGTTTGTTTGGGGATGGTATGCAGTGCTTTTTCTGTAACTGGTGTGAGTCATCTTCATCAAACACTGTATCAAATCAGCTGTGAAGGCTGCTCCTCGATCAATAATCACGACCATTGGTGCACCATGTTGCAGTACTATGTTACAAACGAAGAAATTTGCAACTTCAACTGTCGTTCCTCGCTCAAGGCAGCCAGTTTCAGCATATCTGGTAAAAAGTTAGTCGCTACTATGATCCATCTGTTCCCTGACGATGATGCTGGGAACGGGCCAAGAAGATCCAGTCTATGGGTTGGAGAAAGCCGGCCGGTTTCACAGGCGGTGTTTTGCGCCTTTGACATTCACGACATGTCTTCACGTAATGCTGCACCGACGTTAACAATTTGGGCCAGAAGTATCTGAGATGAATTCTGGCGAACGTCCAACTGACGCCTAAGTGACCCGACGATGGTTCATCATGGCAAGTTTCCGAAATTTCCGGTTGCATGGCTGACAGTACGACGAGCAAGAATTTTTTCTGCAAAGTTTCTCTTGTAGAGTGCGTTATCTCAGAGGCAAAATGACAATAAACCTCTCATAAACATATGTGGGACTTGGACGTCGTATCCTTCAAGATGCTTGATGAGTGGGAGCAATTCTATGTCAGCCCATTGACGCTCAGCAATTTATGAAGTTGTCATCGCTGTAAGAAATGCGAAATCTTCTTCTGAAGGAGTAGACTCCACTGGTGAGCGGGACAAGCAGTCAGCATTGTTATGTTTTCTTCCAGACCTGTCTACAGCAGCAATGTCGTATTCTTGGAGCCTGAGGCTCCACCTCGCAAGTTGTCCAGATGGGTCCCTTAGGTTTGCCAGCCAGCAAAGAGAATGGTGATCGCTGACTGCACGGAACGGCCTGCCATTGAGGTATAGTCGGAACTTGCTGATGGCCCGTATGACAACCAAACGCTCCTTTTCTCTCGCAGAGTAATTTGTTTCAGCTTTCGAGAGCGTGCGGCTAGCATATGCTATGACTTTCTCTTCCCCATTTTGACACTGAACTAAAACTGCGCCGAGACCGAGATTGCTTGCATCTGTGTGGACTTCTGCGTTCGCTGCCTTGTCGAAGTGGGCGAGCATTGGTGGGGCTTGCAATCGTTCCTTTAATTCATTGAATGCAACCTCTTGTTCAGTATGCCACATTAAGGGTACGTCTTCTTTAGTAAGTTTCGTTAGAGGTTCAGCAATTTTTGAGAAGTTTTCTACAAATCGCCTGTAATAAGTGCATAGTCCAAAAAATTGCCATATTGTCTTCTTGTTTGTCGGCTTTGGAAATCGCACAACGGCAGTAGTCTTGTCGGGATCCAGACCAATACCTTGCGCACTAATTACGTGACCCAAGAAACGAAGTTCTTGGAATCCAAACTGACACTTTTCCAGTTTAATTGTTGCCAAACGGATAGCTTGGAGCACTAAACGCAGCCTCAACATGCTGGTCAATGTTGCGGAAAATACCGCTACGTCGTCTAGGTAAACTAAGCATGACTGCCATTTGAGACCCGACAGGACACTGTCCAGCATGCGTTGGAATGTCGCCGGTGCACAGCAGAGGCCGAGTGGAAGCTCTTTGAACCGATACAGGCCGTCTGGGGTTACGAAAGCAGTTTTTTGACGGTCTCTTTCGTCTACTTCAATTTGCCGATACCCGCTTTTGAGATCTAGTGAAGAGAAAAATTTTGCATGTTGTAGGCGATCTATGTGTCATCAATGCGGGGAAGGGGGTATACATCACGCTTGGTCACACTGTTCAATTTCCGGTAATCAACACAGAATCTCACTGTACAGTGCAACCCACTTATAATGATACCACATATAACAATATATCGGTTATAACGATGGGTCAACACGAGAGTGTCATTTTATGCATTAGATCTATGGGGAAAAAAACATTTATAATGATAGGTTATTCACTGCATATCGGATATAATCATCAAAATTTTGTCGTCTGGACAGCGTTTTCCGTGCCAAATAATCATAACATTGCTTAGTTTCCTGAAATGAACGATGTTGAGAGGAGGTGATGTTTATCTCCGTAATGCTATGTTCAGACTACGTTCGTAAGGCGCCGATTTTTCGTAACAAACGTAAGCGGAAGCGCAACAAGCGTATGCGTCTAGTTCAGACTGCGAACGTAAAGGTACCAACGTGCGCTATTCTCGCAAAAATCGTGGGTGAGAGTGTTAAAGGGTCGGCAACATTTACGACTGTTATGTTACGACCGTTGCGACACAGCCAATGACCGATAAGCTTTCGGCTTTCAACAACCGGTGACGACACTTCCGTCCTCCCGTCTGCAGACAGCTCCGGGCGCGGGAAGTGCCATTCCGCCATTCCGTGCGCACGATTGGCTGTGTTCGTGAAAATTTTTGCAGTGCGCCTTGCGAGACTGTTTTCAGTTCATCTGGTTTATCCGCCGAGGAAATCGATGGCCGCAGATGCGTGCTCCTAACTTCGGTGAGTGGTCTCATTAGGTTTTCAAGGAAGCGGTACTGCTGGGGCGACATGCGCATGATGTTATGAAACATCGCAGCGTCACCAACTCGGAGCTTGGCGAAAAGGTTGTGAAAATCGCCGTCCGCGGCCCTGTCGAGAAATACTTGCCGCACCCAAACCCTTCTGCGTCGCCTTCGTCGTCTTTGGGCGATTAAATACATGACTGTAAGTTTGTTTTGAGCGTGAATTTCTTCGATCTCGGCCAGCGCTCGCATGTTGGCAGGAGCCATATTGGACCGCTGGTGACGTCGATTCTGCAGCTCCAAATTTGATTGGCCTGTTGTAAAAGCCGTAATTTAAGCAGCAGTAAATGTGAACAAAGGTGCCGGCTTAACTGCCGTAACGTTTTTTACAGCCGTTACGTTCGATACGCCAAAAGAGCTGTTACGCGCGTTACGACCGTAGTGTGAACATAGCATGAGTTCGTATCTGCCGCCATTACCGCTCAGCACGTTCCACCCCGCTCATGCACCGGAGAGTACCTGAGTAGGCACAGCGTGCCACGAGATGGCGGCTTCATGCACGTCGGCCACAGTCACTCCGAAAGAGAGAGAAAGAAAAAAAAAAAAGCAACAAGCCAAGCGGCGCGGTGGTGCCCGTCCCGCACTCAGTCTCTCTCTCTAGTGATAGCAGGCTGACGCTACCGAAGCAGCGTGCAACGAACAGGACAGAACTTGAGACTGACTCCAACCAAATAACTGAATTTTATTAGCCCGACGTTTCGGAGCCCATTCGGCTCCTTCTTCAGGGGGTTGTTCTTCGGGGGGTGGCAGTGTGCCGCTTTTAAAGCGTCTTTTTTGAAGAAAGGAGGGGGGGGGGACACGGGAGGTGGGGAGACACTCCACAGACGGAAAGGTGGGGGGGAACAAAAGAAAAGGGGGGGGTTTGTGTTGTTGACCGCTTCCAAGGAGCTGCGATGACCGGTGCTGGGTGGAGTGCAGCTCCTCGCAGCTCCTTGGAAGCGGTCAACAACACAAACCCCCCCCTTTCCTTTTGTTCCCCCCCACCTTTCCGTCTGTGGAGTGTCTCCCCACCTCCCGTGTCCCCCCCCCCCTCCTTTCTTCAAAAAAGACGCTTTAAAAGCAGCACACCGCCACCCCCCGAAGAACAACCCCCTGAAGAAGGAGCCGAATGGGCTCCGAAACGTCGGGCTAATAAAATTCAGTTATTTGGTTGGAGTCAGTCTCAAGTTCTAATCAATTTCCCAACCAGACAGGCAATTCTGTCGAAATGTTTAGCTTCAACGAACAGGACAACCCAGTGGCCCAGTTTGAAGATGGCGCCGACAAAGCGCAAAGCTGTGTCGCTTGACACGAAGATGGATATTTTGCAGAACTCTCGACGCGGCTTCAAGGTGAGCGCCCTCGTGAAGAAGTATGAGCTCGCCAAGTCAACAATATCAACCATTTTGAAAACCGGGAGCACCGCAATTGTGAAGGCTGGAGCTATCAGCGGCCGTGCCAATCAGCGGAAAAGGGTTAGAGACCCTTTGTACACCGATGTTGAAGAGGCGCTTTACCAGTGTTTCATCACAACCCGCGCGCATAATGTGCCTATTAGTGGGCCAATACTTGCCACCAAAGCGAAAAACTTTGCTTTTCCTTCTGGGACGCCCAAATTTTGAGCCTAGGGGAGGCTGGAATCAGCGCTTTAAAGAGCGGCACAGCATCGTTTACAAAAACGTGGTAGGGGAAGCAGCGTCTTTGGACACACAGGCAAAGAAGCAGTGGCTGCACACAAAGCTGCTCGGCATGCTGGAGCGCTATGCGGAGGACATATATAATTGCGAAGAAACTGCTCTTTTTTTTTCTCAAATGTTGCTGTCGAAGACTCATGCTCTTAAAGGAGATTGATGCCCCGGCAGGAAGCACTCGAAACTTAGGCTGATCGTGTTGTTGTGCGTTAGCACAGACGGGAGCCATCGTCTCAAGCCTTTCATGATCAGGCGATCAAAGAAGCCAACGTGCTTTAAAAATCAGCACATCCCCGTCCGCTATCGCAGCAATAAGAAGGCGTGGATGACCCGCGACCTGTTCAAAGAATGGCTGCTCGAGTTCGACAGTATAATTGAAGGCCAAGGAAGAAAAGTAGTGTTGCTACTTGACAACTGTAGTGCACACAGCGTTAAGCCAAAGCTAACATCTGTCGAATTTATGTTTCTGCCTCTGAATACTACGGCAGGCCTGCAGCCATTGGACGTCGGCGTGATTGCCAACTTTAATGTCCTGTATCGGCGGCGCATGCTGGAGTGGCTAATTTTAGCCATTGACCGCGCAGCTCCTGGCACGTCGGTTCATGCAGACGGGCCCCCTGACCTGAAGATAATCCTTTTGAAAGCCGTGTGCATCATTTATGGTGCATGGTATGAAGTAAAGCAGTCAACCATATACAATTGCTTCAAAAAGGCGGGCTTTGTGTGTCAGGACGAACTTCCCCAACCCACTGAGACCAACACGGTGGAAGGCGCTGACATAACCGCGCTCTGGGAGCTCATTCCTACTGGTGACACAGGTGGTGCGTTGATGGAGGAATTTTTGACTGCAGACAGTGCTGCCTCATTCTGCAATGAGGTCACCGACGAGGCGATCGCCGAAGATGTGTTGTCTCGACAGACGGCAAAGTTCTGCAATGGTGGCGACGGCAGCAGCAACAGTGACGAGAGTGACAGTGGCTCCTTGACGCTGACCTCAATGTCCACGCAAAGTGCACTGTCGTCAATCGACTCCTTGATTTTATGCATGCTAAAGGATTGCCGCCAGTGTTCACGCAGCAACTGGAATCCATGCTCATCGCAGTTGTGAAGCTGAAGCTGCCGCAAAAGCAAATGCAGATTTCGGACTATTTCGGCACGCCTAACCCTTGACACTGTCATTGGCACTAGAAATAAAGTTTGTTTTTCACAGCTTACTTTCTACATCATCTATTCTTTAGAGCAAGTAGCGAATTCGAGTTCGGAGCTGCAAAAGTATGTTCCACGTTTTTTTTTTTTTAAATAACTGCAGTCCAGGTATAGTGATCATCGGTTATAACGATGATATTTTTTGTCTTTCTCAATATCGTTATAAGTGGACTGCACTGTATTGTCCTTTTTTCTCACAATGACTACGGGCGACGCCCATGGGCTGTTCGATGGCTGAATGACATCGTCCTCAAGCATCTCTTGCACTTGACTCTTTATGACCTCTCGTTGAAGCGGTAACACTCGATATGGATGTTGGTATACTGGCCTGGTCGCTCCATCTGTTATTATGCGGTGTTTAACAATTGATGTGCGCCGTACCTTTGATGAGGCGGAGAAACATTCTGCGAATTCATTTATAAAGTCCTCCATCATTTCTTTCTGGGCTGGCGACAGACTTTGGTTGACCGCAACTGATGTTACGGCGTCATGCGTAGTTTGGACAGCAGGCGGCCTTGACGCTAAGCTACATACATCTGTGACTGCAGTAGCGCTCTGAAGGAAGGCAATGGCTGTGTTCTTTGCGACGTGCTGAAATTCACTTCCAAAGTTCGTCGGCAATACATCAGCACACCCGTCGCATAGTTGAACCATTCCTCTTGCTACGCAGATACAGTGAAACCTTGTTAAACCGTAGTTGGCCGAAGCTAGGAAAAAGTACGTACTAAACGATAGTACTGTTTAACCGAAATAGCATGAGATCGACCACTTACCTATCAAAAATCGAAACTCAGGGAGAGTGCGATGAAAGGGGAAAAAACATGCAGTATTTATTCACTTCGCGCTACAAAAGCGTTATTTTCGTTTGATGCCGCGGTGGCATTGCAGCGACGACAGCAGCCTCAAACTTACTGAAGCTGCGAGGCAGCTTTTTAGCCAGCCACCTCATCTCGACAAACGCTCGCATGGCAGATTCCTTGTTGGCGTTAGTATTCTCCGTGCACACTCACAGTAGCGCTGCAGAAGTTGCGGAGCTTTTTCATTGCGAGTTGCTGTTCTCATCGCGACAATTGCATTCACGAGGCTGACGTAACGCGCAGCTTCTGCCACTGTGGGTCCTGAATCGCCCCTGCTGTCGCTTTTTGTGTCGTCCTCATCACTGTCGCTAGCCGACATCCCTTCGCGGTCGCAGCAGTGCTGCCGAGCAACTTCTTAGAATTCTAAATGCCACACACCGTAGTCAACAGCAGATCCCTGTCGTGTGCCAGTGCCGACTTCTTTGTGTCACGTTTGATGCACGAACGATGTCTAATTTTTCTTATATGCTGAGCATCCGGCGTCTTCTTTATCTGAGCTTCGGCATGGCGCGAATCCTCGCATGCACGACGCCACAATGCTCTCTGACACGCCACCGAAATTATGTTGATGTGGCTTCACACCCGAACGCACAGGGCTCTTGGAGGCCGTTGTTCCGATCTTTTGAGGCTTGTTGTTCTGCTGGGCTGCCTGATGGAGACGATGCACCACCGTGTTTGCACGACGAAAAGTGGAAGCACTACGTGTTAACTGATACGTATGCAATAAGCTGGTACGGTTTATGCGGATACAAAACACATTATGTTCAATAGCTACTGAGTCGGGGATTTGACTTTACTACTTTTAAAACTAAACCACTGTTTAAGCGGGTATGGTTTAACGAGGTTTTACTGTACCTTTTTTCAACAGTAGCTCGATGTTGGTGTCCGCTATACCTTCCGAGTCGTCGAATGCTTCGTTTCTTATGCGAACCAGCATGCTGCATCATTGTGGCAAGGTTATGTCATTGTTGGTAACCCGCAAGGCAACGTGTTCTAGCTCCTCGGACTTTTGCATGTTTATAGCCTGCTTCGTAGAAAATGACACACTAGAATTCTGCAGGTTGATTATGGCACGATTTGTTAGAAGAAAGTCCATTCCGAGTATTACAGCCTTCGAACATTCTGGTAGTAGGACAAAATCAGCGACGTAAGAAAAACCTCGAATTCCGATTCTCACTTTACATCTACCCAGGGGTGTAATGAGGTGCCCACCAGCTGTACGTATCTGAGGTGCACTCCACGGCATCAAAACTTTTTTCAGTTCCTTGGTGAGTGCATATCTTACGACAAAATAATCAGCACCTGTGTCACCTAATGCACTCAGTTCATGACCGTCTATCGTAATGCGCAAGTTTGAAGAAATTCTCTGTTCACTTATCTTATTCATCCACTTCTGTTCGTCGCAGCTGCTCAATAAACTTGATGGAGAATCTTGGCTTTTTCTCGCCTCCACAGGTTGCTCGCTTCAGTTTTCCTGACGTGGGCTCAGTGAATGACGCCTTGGTGAAATCGAGGATGGCCATGGACTCCGTGATCGGTAGCGTGTAGACGCTGATGATCGTGACTGGTGTCGGTATCTAGCAGCCGGGTCCTGTTGTCTGGTCAAGTAGTCTTGAATTTCGATGGGTCTTTCACCATTATGGGGACAAGGTACATTTATTGTAAAGCCGCGAAGACCTGCTCTGTGATGTGGGCACATTCTGTAAAGGTGTCCAGCTTCTCCACAGTGGAAACAGAGTGGCAGCCGGTCGGGTGCATGTCACACATCGCTTTTTCGTGGCCTCAGCTCTGCTAGAAGGGGCCCACTGCGCAGAGTCGGCTGGCGGCTGCTGGGGGTTGTGAATGGAGCACTATGCCCGGTCGGTTGGCATAACACATCAGCGTACGTCAGCATGCGACATACCCGTAGTGGTTGTTCATGATGCACAGGCGGTTCTTCACATCCTGGCTGCAGAATGGCGTGGGGAACTTCATCTCGAATGACGGTGGTGAGAGTTGAAACTGTCGGGGTGCCTTCCAGTAGCTGCAGCTTTCGAAGCTCCTCCTTTGCGATTGACCGCACCAGTGCTCTTAGTGCTTTGGTGTTACTGCCTGGGCCTGCTGACAAGAGATTGGCTGGTGCGCTGGTGACGTCACAATTGTAGTGATGGGCATGTTGCTGCAGCGCCTTCTCTATGGTCGTCGCTTCGGTGCGAAACTCAGCAACACTGTGTGGTGGGTTACGGACGAGTCCTGCAAACAGCTCCTGCTTGACGCCACGCATCAGATGGCGTAATTTCTTCTCTTTGGTCATGTTTGAATCAGTGCGCTTGAAGAGACGAGACATGCCCTCGAAATACATGCCGACACTCTTGTTAGCGCATGCTCTGCCTTCTCTCGCCGATCGGTGCTGGCATACATGGCAAGCAACTGTCGCCGAAATTCTTCCCATGAAGATAATGCCACTTGCTTGCCATGTCCTCGCTGACTCTTCTAACGCGAAGTACACATTGCGAAGCTTCCGTGCCTCTTCCCAGCCATTGAAATATGCCACTCACTCGAAGTGCTCTAACTAGTCTTCCACATCTTCGAATGTATCACCGTCGAAGGACTCGGGCGTGCGTGGTGGGTACACAATGAGGTGGGGCGATGCCACTGGGCTGGTCATGGTTGCATTGTCGTTTGTAACTGTTGCCTGCACTGCTGCAGCAACAGGAAGCAGTCCGAACTCGGGCGGGTTTTCTCAGATGTGGCGGCTTGTGCACTGGTGTACTGGAGTCAGTTCCCTGGGTTCCAATCGCTGAGGGTCCGGGCTCCGTTCTCTTACGAACTGGGGACTTCCAATCATACCCCGCACCTCCACCAGAAATGTAGCATTCTTAAATGAAGCACACTAAACAAACTGGTTTATTGTGGGCGAATTTGTGCCGGGAAACTCAATATTAAGCATTCACACAATTTAAAAGAAGAGTTAACAGGAGCCTATTCCACAGTCAACCGCGTCTCCATGCCGTGGCTTCTCATTGGACGGGAGACTCGGGTGCTGCCGTGTGCTCGTGCACGGGAGACGTGCTGTATCGCCATGCGCAAGGTGTTGCTAGTGCTTTTCTAATGACGATGCGATGAGTAATGCCTAGGGGCTTTAGCGATGAGGCGCTTGGAAGAGTACCTCACGAGACTGCTCGTAACTGGCATATGGAGAGCTCTCTGCGGCAGTATGTCAGGACAGTTGAGGTTGACTTACCAGTTGTTGAGAAAAGATCTCGCTTCTCACAAAGCTCGCGCCTTATGCCAATGAGCTTGCTATTAGTTGTTAGAAATAGCCGAGGTTCAAAAATGTTTGTTTCTGTATGCATATCCATTTTATTCGTATTTAAGAATGTTTGACTCAGTTTGCAATGGGTCTTACCATTTTTTGCGAAGATATTTTATTCACTGTGTATTTTACTAATCCCTCCCTTGTGCTTTCTTTTTCAATAAAATAAACACTACTCCTTAATATTCAAACTGGATTAAGTCGGCTTTTTTTTTTAATTTTTTACATGCTCACTAGAGAGTGAAAGCATTGGGCGACATGGTGTCAGCCTGTCTTGACATAAAACATAAAGTTCCCTGTCACTCACGAAATCTTACGAAGGCACTCAGGGAAAACCTGGAAAACTTGAGGAATCTAGAAATGTCAACTTGGTAGACACCCTCATTAAAACAAGTCTGATCTTAAAGTAGATTTTCAGGATGAAATATTCTACCGATTTTTGACTATTTCCAGTCAAGCTGTGCCACTTATTTGCATTTGTGTTGAGAAGGCTTTTAACTTGTTTGCTGGAATTCATCTTATGATGCATCATCAGTTGCCTAATGTCATATCTTCTGTTCTTAACCTAGAGACTGTTTTAAAGGGACGCTAAAGGTTACTATTAAGTCAACCTGGACTGTTGAAATACCATCCCAGAAACCTCGTAACGCTTGTTTCGTGCCAAGGAGAGACTTACATTAAGAGAAAATGCGTTCTGAAGCGTCCGCGTACCTCTAGCGCAGTTCAAATAGCCCGCCCTCCGATCGAGGAGTACTGACATCATGGTCTCATAGTGACGTTGCGCCATCGGTGAGTAGAACGGCGTCCGCAGACGGCGCTACGGCTTTTCTGCGCAAAACGCAAACGCGCGGCCAGAAACAGAGCCAAGACAGAGTTGACAGCAGAGTGAAAGCGGGAGTATGGTGGCTAGCGGAAGGAGAAACGCGCGACCATAAGCTGGTACTTTATTCTATGACGTAAACTTCGACGCTCGTCGCAATGGACCCTGACAACGGCAGATTGGCTCGCTATGCTGGGCTCAACTTCAGCAATTTGAGCACTGACGAGCGCGACCTGCTGCTGAGGGCTCACGCTGCTGGCGTCGTCGCGTACTACGATGGCGGCCTCGACACCGGCACTCCGGAGCGGGAAAGCAACGAGGGCTTCCCACGACATCACATGGACGTGGCATTCTCGCTGCTTGTTCCAAATGAAGGTTTCGCGTGCCAGCAGAACCCGCACAGCACGACGCGATAACGAAACTACTGAAACTCCAAAGCGTGCGCGGCGCAGAGTCGAGCGAAAACGAAACCTTTCGACCACCCATACTACTGAAGGGTAACGTCAATATGTTATTTTTTCTTAGTATCGAATAGACATAGTCAAGTAGCATTTTCTTCCGTCTTATAATCGAATGAAATGATATTTTTAATACGAGTAGTTGAGTATTAGTAACACAAATTATGAGGAGTGCTTTCGTCATCGGGCTAGTACCGGAATGTCGCTGGGGGGTCTCAAATGGGCGTCTTGCGCTGGAGTTTGAGGTATAGTAGTGGCGCCTGATGGCGGCGCGGGAAACGACATCTGGGTCGTTTTGAACCCTGGCTGTGGCGAAGCACGTTTCTAGGCCGAGTTTTGCGTCGATTCGCACTTTTTTCTGCCCTGTTGTGAGTGCGAAAAGGCTTGTCACTTCTCACAGACCATTGTCGACCACGCTGCGAGCTCGCCGCAGCCTTTAGTTTAACGAAAACGGACTCTCCGTGTGCTAGGAGCAGGAGGAATTGGTGACGCCGATCCGGAGAAACCTAGCCCAGCCTCGAAAAGACGTCACCGTCATTACTTCTGCGTCGTGGGCTGCCATGAACAAGGCCTGAATCCCAACATCAGATTCTGCTGTTTTCCTTCGAGGCCTCACGAAGTGGAGCGTCAGGCGCACTGCATAGCTGCAGTTCGTCGCGCTGAGTAAGCGAAACTTCGCGCCATGCTGACTGCTTCGCCTGTCTTGAAGCTTGCTTGATTATCTGCGTTCTAATGTTCGGTCTTTTGCACCTACAGTCCCGACAGCAGACCGACATAGCAGCAGGCATGGCTGGTAATTCACGATTTGAGACCCGGCCACAGCGACAATTAACAATTCGACCGATGCGAAGTGGTGAAGTGACCAGGTGTGTGCAAATGAGCACAATAGTTCGGGCTCATTCGATGACAATTCACTACTCCACTACGAGCAGCACAGGTTAAGAGAGTTAAATGCGCTCATCCTTGATCTCAAGCCAGCACGTTGAGGCAGCGCAGCAAGGCAGTATTGATTGCAGCACATCGATGTTCGAGCGCTGTCATTAAAACGTACATTAAGCGAGCAGCGCACGAACTCGCGCTGCAGCGCGATTCGCATGTAGGTGCGAGCTCATGTGCATTGCATCAGTTATTACCTGTTACTAAAAGGAACAGATGGCCGCTACTACAACGCAGGCATAACTACTTGTTTAGCGGCATGCAGTCAACAAAGATTGCAGGAGGCCCGCCGTTTTGCGGCATGTCGAAAGACCGCTGCCGTCGCGAAGCGTACGATCGTCCGCTCGAGCAGTTCGTACATTGCGGCGCATACCGTCGTGTGCTCGAGCAGTTCCGTACACATGATGCCTGCTTATCGCTGCTGTGGATTCATTTATAGCAAGCATTTCCTCGCGTTTGTGCGCCTGAATCTAGCAGCTAGCGTGCAAACCTTACCTGAAGTACCACTTCGTATGCGACTCGCTTCACTTGCGATTACCACGGTGCTAAAACTTCGCCACCTAATTCTTGAACGGCGTACATGTATTCGGCACTGCATAATTTCTTGCCTTTACGCAGCGTGCCACCCCTGAAAAAAATCTTCGGCGCCCGATATTCACTGCAGGCCGTGAAACAACACAAACGAAAGTGGTGGGTCCATATTGTAAACGTGCTTTCCGAAGCAGACGACCGAGCTTGGTACGACCCATTTTAGGACAGAGGGCGCTTTTTAGCACCTTTTTCGCAGCGCCCCCTGGGCAATGCAAGAGCCCCATAGTGTAAAGCTCTGTTCGCGATTATATTGACGCCTTAGACGTTCTAGAACATTGCTCTACCACTTTAACTTGACTTTCTAATAACCTTTAGTGTCCCTTTAAAGTCTAGCTTTTATGCAAAGGTCAGGTCTGGTGCAATCAAAATTTAATTTTGCATTGATGATTGATGCTTCACTGCTCACAGAGTTAATACATGCAACAGACAGATACCAAATCATCAAATAAACAGGATAGGCGCTGTGCGACAAGGTAGTGGCTTTTTTGGGCAAGGCAGTTTTAAACACATGTGCATGTTTGTGAAATAGCCAGTGCATTCGAAATAAGTATTAGTTGATAATCACAGTCTCTACCCTGTTATGTCCTGAACAAGGGTCTGCATCCGATCTAGTTGGTACGGCACCATTTTCCTTAAGGCAGGTCAAGTGCACAAAGACACAGACGGTGAAAAGACAAACAAGGCGCTCTTCCAACTACCGTACTTACTCGCATAATGAATTTGGTCTTCAAAATTCGATTTTTTTTATTTCCCGTGTAATGATTGCACCCCGAACTTGCCGCAGCTATTTCTCGTGTGCCACGTCTAGCTAATAATGATCGTGCTTACCATCTGTCGAATGCTATGCGAAAGTCCCTTCAAGACAAGCCAAGCGGTCTGCACGCACCAAACATTCTTAAGTAGATGCCTCATTTCATTACTTTCATCACTTTCCGCACTTCCATTACAAAAAGAGGTACAACCAAACTTGCCTTTATTATGGGTAGGCTTTATAACGGTTATGGTCAACAAAAACAAAAAAGGCTCCTTTTGATTATTTTCATCTGCACTCGTGAGCACGCAACACGTTTACACTGATACGTTAAAAGTGTACCCTATTCATACGCGGACACTTGTAACACGGCTAAGATATTCGGCCGCCCTTAGCGGAAACGTGCCGTGTTAGGATAGTCATAGGGGATAGTAGTGAAGACAGATGTCGCAGTTTCCGCAGCACGCCGGCCATGCGTTTCTGTCACTGGCAGCTAAGCGCGGCCATCTGTTTCTGTCCCCTCAAAGTGGACATGGCTACGTTATTGCCGCAAACTTGCCGATATTAACAATATTATCCATCACTGATACGGAAGAAACTGTTTCAATGTACGTAATGTACTCATGAGAAGAAGAAAAAATCGCGTGCGGCCTGCTCCGCCGGCCGCCATTTTTGTTTTGGTGACCCGCACCCGCATCCCACAGCAAACGCGGGACGAAAAAAAAGGTGTTTTTTTTTCGCGGGAAATTTAACCCGCGTAATGATCGCACCCCTGAATTTGCGTCAATTTTTCGGACAAGAAAGTGTAATCATTATGCGAGTTAATACGGTAATTCTTTGCAAGAACCCCCGTGTATACACATTCACCGTTCAAGTCACAGCCCAACGCCAGAGAAGTTTTCGAAGCATCTTGCATCATTCAGCTTGGCACGGGTTGCGCCACGGCCCCGTCCATGTTGCTCTCGAAGAAAGAACTCGATTATCTACAACACTAAGAGTTGGAGAGCACCACATGCTCTGATCACTCTTCTTTGCACCCTCGCCTTTCTTTCTTTCTTTTTTCCCAACTGTCTAAGCTTTGGTGCCTAGGGTTTACAGCTGTTTCAGTGTCCCATTGTATTTTCTTCACACCCCCATTATAGCGCTTCTTAGCTTTTAATACTCATTTTATCCTTCTACGATCTTTTGGTCAAGACCTTTTATCGGTTCATGTTTTCATAGTATAATCGTGGCGTTCTGCAGACACATATATGTATGAGCATGCGTGGTGGGGCATCTTCTCACACAGCGATATAGTTATCATTGGTTGTGACACATGCGCCGTGACTTGAATGGTGAATGTATATATATACGGGGGTTCTTACAAATAAAATTAGTTGTAAAGGTGCCTTGTTTGTCTTCTTTTTGCCATCCGTGTCTTTGTGCGCTTGACCTACCTTAAGGAAAATTGGGCTGTTATGTCCATTCATTCTGCCACTTGGTATCTTCTACTATCAATGAAACTTGAAGGAAACAGTACAGAAACGACAAAAATAAGAATTGACAAATGTGACACTTATGTCATCCTGTTTTTCGTGTTCATAGAGTTCTTGTATCTTTCGTGCTGTTCCTTCAGGTTTCTATAATGTCTACTCTAGACAGTGTAGCTTCGTTTCCAGCTTTGCCTGCATTTGTAACAATTGTATAATTTAGGCTCCAAAATGTGAATTTGGGCTTACAGAAAGCCCAGCTGCAGCAAAATTTTGAAAAGTATAAGAAGCTTAGTTTCGGGATGTGTCAACAAGAGCAGCCTCCATGCAAAATTTTACACTTGAAATAGGTGCATCCCAGAAAGCCAACAAATGTAACCGTTCTGATAGCAGAGAAACTTGGAAAAACGTCAACCAATACCACTTACACAGAACCCAGAATACTGAGAACCAGCATGGCTCTTCGGTATGATTTCACAGATTAGGCAGCACTCGCAGCATGATGAAAATCAGTGGGGTATTGGTCAAGGATTTGCATCGTAGCCTCCAGATGGCTGCATCACCCCTGAAGTGCTATTGAGAGGCTTGATAATAAAAATAATTAGCCAACTACCAGCCCTGCAGATTTACCAAGATTGCTTCACTAGCGTACACTGCTCAATTTATAACCAATTTAGCTACAGTGAAATTTTATTGAAGTTGTTTTTTAAGGACTAGCTATGGAGTGACTGCACATAGCAGTTGTGGTTACATTGAACAAATGTTCAGATTAGTTTTTTCCAATTCGTTTTTAAATTTATGCTGATAGTACCAGCTGGCCCAGTCCAGTACATTTCTGCTCTGTCCGTGCTGTTAGCAAGATGCACCAACTCACTGTGATCAAGGTTTTTTTCGCTTTACCAAGCACAACAACTAAATTTTTATTTGCAAGGGTCATGGATTTGAGGATGAAATTATGCGGCACAAAGTAGAAAAGCATATGCAGTGAATCCAGATTCATTTCTTAAATGACCAGCTTTCAATGTGTCAAATTTCACAGGTGCAGTATCTCTAAGGACTGAAATAAAAGCTAATCTTATTAGCCCCTTCTTTGCTGAGAATATGTTGGATCTGAGCTGCAAAGATAACTTCAGTAAGTTCTGTATTAGGACACAAGTGGAGTTTATGAATAGCTAGAAAGCTCGAGAGATTTGTTATCATGTGTTTCTGTTTTCAATCTACAGGCTTTCAAGAGTCTCAGTGACAACTTTGCCAAGCAGCAGGCCACGTTGATCTACATTAACCTCAAGGTTTGTCACTATATGTTTGTTTGGCTCCATACTATGATTATTAATTTGCAGTGTATGAAAACAGGACAAGAGAGATACACACAAAACATTGAACAATGTTATATTAGAAGAACATAACTACTAAGGGTGTCTGGAAGGAGGGGCCAGGGAGGCCCCTTCCCTGGAATTTCGTATATTTTTTTATGCACTAGCAAAAAGCTACACAGCTTGATTAGCATGCACATGTCCCGCATACCCGTATGAAGCGCCCTTCAGGATTGCGAGCCAACTTTGCATGTTACACACTATGGCTAATCTTGCTAGTCATATCATGATAGTGTAAGAAAAATTGCATGTAATGGCTTTTGAAGATAGCGAACAATTCTGAGAGAAAAGTTTGACATTTTCTTTTAAAGCAAAGCTTTCTTTGCCTCTTCCTTTGGCTTTTGTGGTGCTGTTTCCTTGCATGCGCTGCGTTGAGGGTGGTTCAGAGCGTGTATATACATGGCAGGAGCGTGGCAGAGATGATAGGTGACATGAGAAAGTCGTTTGAGCCTTTCCATCATGTGGCATGCGCACAATGCCCTCTGGAGCTCCCTGGTTGTTGCCACATTATCCTGTTGACAGCCGTAATTATCCGTGACCCCCATCAAATGCATAGCAGAAACTGCAGCGCTTACCTTTCTACTAACTTGCAAGTCCAGAAGGGACGTAGATAGAACTGTAGGCAGAAGTGGGGAGAGGAGGTAGAGAACGGATAGAATCGACCTAGTCGCGAAACGAGTGAATAACAGCCTTGCCACTCTCACACTTCCCATACAGGGGGAGAGGGCAGGAGAGGGAAAATACGATCTGAGAAGGCAAGGAAACGGAGGTTGCAGGCAAACTGATATTACGGTATGGTAATCTTCTGCTATTTCTGACAAATAGACACCATGCAAATTTCTCAAGTGGACAACTCACGCAGGACGTCTAGACACAAAGGCGCATTAAAACACTGTATGGTCCAGGAGACACTTTGGAAGAGGTTGCACGTCAAATCAGCATTTCTATGCCCGCCGTGGTAGCTTGATGGCTATGGCATTTCTCGAGGTCGTGGGTTCAATCTCGATTGTGGCAGCTGCAGTTTGACGGGAGCAAAATACAAAAACGCTAGTGCACTTAGATTTAGGTCCATGTTAAAGAACACCAGGGTGCCAAAAATTAATCAGGAGTCCGCCACTACGGCGTGCCTCATAATCCAATTGTGGTTTTGGCACGTACATCCTCATAATCCAATTCAAGTTTAATACTTCTGCCTCGATGGGATGTGCCATGTGAGGCAATGATAATGCTCAACTGTCTCGGAGATTATGAACAATGGCGCACTAAAACGCCTCAAGCAAACACACCTCCCTGTGTGTTCTGTGTACTGTGCAGACAAGCAGCAGTGGTGCACGTGAGGTAATGTTTAATATCAACTCGCCACTGTCGCATTGGATTAAACGCTGAAGAAATTACACATTCACCGTCTAATTCACTGCTAATTATCATCAGTCAAAGCCCACAGCATAGACAGCTTCATTTACATCAATTCCCACAGTGTGTGGAATCCGCATATTTTTGTGAATTCAATGATATTTATGCAGTCTTATTGTGAGAACTTCAGTTTTTGCCTAAATTGCCAGCTACATCTAGGAAAAAATCTTGACCACTGCACTTAGTAGGGAGGGTGTAACACCCTTCCATGGTGTCACATCTCCTTGTAGACCCTCCTTGCCGAAATGTTGTCCACTGCATATATACCCAAGCCCCCAAACCAAACCTATAGATCTGCTCCTCAGAAAACTTGCACTGCATTGAAAGTGAGAGAGGCTAGTAGTATCCTTATTATGTGGGCCATTTCAACGAGATTAAGATAGCGCCACATATTGATTTTGGTCCCAGGTAAGTGAAGTTTGGTGCATGCTTATCTATCTAAAAAGGATAGTTAATGAAATGCACTTTTTTATTACTGTAACAGCTTAATATGCATGCCTTACTTCGTTTTCTGTGTATGAGATTGAGAGTCAAGCACTTTGGATGAATGTAATCAATGTAAACAAACAGAAAGCCACACTGTCATATGGAACCGGTCAGTTGACTCGGGGACACCTAGCGTGGGGAGAGGATGATTGGCCGAATCAACACGTGAACACCACACATTGAAGTCATTGACAGAGTTCTGTGACTCAAAAGTTCCTTGATTCAGAGAACCCCATTTGTGCACCATTTGTACATACAGACACGAGCTGTTGGAAGTTGCACCCATCAATCCCGTACATGTGGCCGATTAGGTATACCAACTTGTCTTTTCGGCCGGCCGCACAAAGTAGAACCGTAACACGGGTTTATTGGAAATTATACCCCTATACGTGTGTGCGTCTCCGTGTGTGTTTGCGTGATTCGGTGTTTTTAAGTGCCCAATTGTCAACGGAGCTGAGAACAACCAAGACAGCGGATGAGAGAGCGACAAGTGGCAACTTCTGTGTGTGTGTGTGGTTGCTCGACTGTGCGGGTACGTGAGCGAGATCGAGCAAGATGTATAAAGTTGTGAGCGTGCATTTTATCTTGTAAATTAATTTTCCTTTTAAATATAGCCCTTTCCATGTTTGCAGTGTGTGCATTTAATTGTCCTTCCAGTCAATGTGCATATATTTTTTAATGCTATCAACCACAAGGAACTCTCTAACCAGCTTTGCCTTGCACAGTCCCAAATGATGGACATCCGACACTTTTCTGAGCATCAGTGAGTGTCTGATGGAGTGTTATCCAGCTGTCCAGTCAAATCTTCTGGTGTACCATGTGACAGTGTTGCATCATTTAGCTAGAGTGATGAAAACTTTCATCAGCAGGTAGTAGGTGAGGTTGTCGGCTCCATGGAAGGGACTCCACCTACAGTGAGCTTCCATGATGTAGGAAGCCATGACGCCTTTTCTCCTTGCTTGGGATTAAATTGTGGTGACAGTAGCAAGAAAGCGACTAACTTGTCTTAAGAGCATGACTTGGGAAAGTTTCTAGGCAAAGCTAAACACACGGGCATCCCGCACTGTGAAGTTACGCCTTCTTACTAACCCGTAGTAATCAAATGTTGCAAACGACTTTAAGAAAGATGTAACACCTGACAAGAAGGCTTTTGGTTCCCATGGCTGGCAGATTATGCCCCTTGGCTTGCGTACTCAGTGACAGCAAAAGGTGCCCTTTGTCGTTACTGCGTCACTTTTCTTCCAAATGTTCGCCGGGGAGCTCACGGTAAAAAATGACGTACAGTGCAAAGGACAAGGGCTGCGAGAGACGACATACCCTGCGTAGTGTATGTTGTCTCTCACTGTCCTTGTCCTTCGTACTGTACGTCACTTTTTATCATGAATTACCAACTAGCCCATGCAACCACCTTTGCTCAAGGTAATTTTATCGTGCGCGCTTTCAGTAACTGCAAAAAAATGCATGAAGCATGCAAGGATCATGTAAAATTCCAATGGCACCAGGAAGCAATGGCAGCCTCGCAGAACTTTAGGGATGTGATGACAAGCAAGCAGTTACTTGTTGTACAGCAGCTGAACAGAGCACTGCATGAGCAAGTTGAAAGGAACTGAGAGAAACTATTTCCGATAGTTTCCACCATTATCTTCTGTGCAACACATGACTTGCCCATTCACAGGAAGCAGTCTGACAGGGGAGTCTTCAATGATCTCCATGACTTTCGGGTAGAAGCTGGACATACTCGACGTCAAGAACACCTCACTTCTGCTGGCAATGCAAAGTACACTTCCGACCAAGTCCAGAACGAGCTCATCACAATCTGCGGCGACATCCTGAGAGAGCAAATAGTGGTCAAAGCTAACACAGTGTTTGCTTTTTCCATTCTTGCAGGCGAAACTGCAGATATTGCAGGAACAGTGCAGATGCATGTAGTCATTCGCTTTATTGACAAGGTGGGAACATATATGTATAGGTGCGAGAACAGTTTGTGGGATTTGTAGAGCTGGAGCAACGGAACTCCGCTTGCATCGCCGCTATGATCTTGAAGTGTTTGATGGATGCCGGACTGACTCTTTTTAACCTCATTGGACAGGGCTACAATAGATGCTCTACATGGCTGGAAAAGAATAAGCTGAAATGAACAGAATAATGCAGAAACCAAGGTGTCTACCAATCGGGAATTCTCAGGTTTTTTTTAATAGTCTGGAAATACTCAGGGAAAACGCAGGGAAAATTGAGTGTTATGTTTTTGAAAGACAACGAAAGTCGCGGTATCGCTGGCTCGAGTAACAGAGAGGAGTCGTGAAGAATCTACTGTGACGCCGTGTCGTCGGCTGGAGGGCTTAATTGCCATTGTACAGTCAAACGACCGGCTTTCCGGACGCCCGATAATTCGGACAGCTTCGCGGCACCATCACCTACCCCATAGAGTCTGAACATCTGAAATTTCGGACGCAAGAACCCTTCGCCATCCGATTTTCCGGACTTTTTGCCGTGACCGCAGGTCCGAAATCGCATTAATCAAAGCCACCACCGCCGCCATTTTGATTACCTCGTCACCTCGAACCGGCTTTCTCGCACGCAGATCCGCTAGCAGCCGTAGCCACCACCGCGGCAACGCTAGGCTTAGCTGCTTCGACGTTCGCTACCAAGCTTCTTGCTGTTCGACGCCGTCTTTTTCATTAAAACAATTCGCCGCTGTCAGCAATGTTATCGGCTCCGCCTTTGTCATCCTCGTAATCGTCTTCGAAGCTCGTAAAGCACGACGCGTTGCATAATGCTGGTTCCCGAATGTCAGCTTCGTCTTAGTACAGTAGTGCTACGCGGTGAAGCATAACAAGTGTGGAAAGGGGCAATTGTTACGGGACACGATATGTATTCCTTAACTATTCAAGTGTGCACCCGCCATCTCCTGTCACAGTACGAGCACCAATGTACCTAATAAGTGTACTGGCAGGCATTCAGAGCTTTTTCGGATGTGCCTGTGGCGATTTGAATCCAAAAGGGCCCCTTACCAGGTCTGGCCATTTTGAGCTGACAAGCGCATACATTCCATGATAACAGTCGCGTTTGCAAAGTATTACACCTCAACGTACCGCGGAAAGACTTGAAATTTCAAACCGAGTGCGTTTTTTCTTCTCCTCGCGGCTGAAAAGAAAAGAAAAGAAATGAAGGCGGGGCCCGTGTCGTATGTGTCACCCGATCCTCAAGGTCCGGTGTGGGAGAACGCAGGGAAGGAATTTCGCTTGTGGAGGTTTAGACGGGGTGAGTGGAGAGAGTGTCTTGCTTGGCAGTGGAGCTCACCTCCTAAAATCATGGGTTGGCGGCACTAAAATATTTCTATCTCGGCTATTAATGAGCTGATTCTAAAATTCTTTTGCGGCAGAATGCTCCCTAGAGGACACATAACAACTTCCAGCATATAACCAAAATATGTTATAGGGCCTGGTGAGGAGCCCTTTAAGGGCAGTAAAACCACATGCATTCATTTTTTCAAACTGCCCTATTTTTCTGGTGTTTTCGTGGCCCCTAGGGAGTTCGAGAAACCAGACGTTGACTGCACAACTGACCAAGAGGATGCTTCAAATAGTCTGTGGGGCAAGCGGGTGGCAGGAGGAAAATGAGAACAGAAAGGACTGACGCATTGAAAAATTAACGGGAAAGGAAGCATGCCACTGCTTCTTTGAAGAAGCTTGAGCTCGTGCAAAAAAATAGTGTTGGCTGATGCCAAGATGCAGGTGCCCCTCGTGCAAACAAAATAAACTCTTTAAAGCAGTGAAGCACAACACTGAGGTGTTGTGCACGGGCTGAGAGTATGTGAGAACAGTTGAGGTTTACTTAAAAGCTGTTGTGAGAGAGAATATTACTTGTGAGAAAGTTCTGGGCCTCATACGAATGAGCTTGCTATCAATTGATAAAAATAGCTCATATAGAAAATCTTTGCTTCTACATGCATCTCCTTTTTATTCATATTTAAGGATGTTAAAGTAGATTCGCAATGAATTTTACCTTTTTTTTTCGAAGGTATTTTATTTCCTATGCATTTCACTAACTCCTTCCTTCTGTTTTCTTCACACTACTCCTTACTATTAAAACTGGATTAAGTAGCTTTTCTTTGTTTTTAAGATGCTTACTAGAGAGTGACAGCATCAGGTGACATGGTGTCAGCTCGTCTTGAAATAAAAGAAAGTTCTCTGTCACTCGGGGAATTTTACGAAGCCACTCGGGAAAAACCTGAAAAATTCAGGGAATTTGGAAATGTCAACATGGTAGACACCCTGAGAAACTGCTTCCAAAGGCACTATTTTTCGACTGCGCAAGTCACAAGCTGAATCTCGTGATCAACGATTTGAATGAGGTCGCTCTGAAATTCAGAACACAATAGGGATCATCAAACTATAATCGTCTTCCATGGGAGTGTGCTCCGAAGCAAATTGGTGCCCAGTATTCCAATGCTGTGTCAGACAAGATGGTCTGCAAAATTCAAGTCAATTAGGATCTTCTCTAAGCATTATGTACCCATAGTCAAAGTACTTGAGCTCACGTCAATGGAATCAACCTTGAATGCTGCAACTAGGCAACGAGCTCACGTCCTCTGCTGTGCAACAAGTTAATTTTTCTTCATCTGCTTGCACATTGTGGTGAAGTAAAGTGCATCGCTTGAAGCAGTTACAAACTTTCTGCAAAGTGTATCCATAGACTTCCGTTCTGTACACGACCGCATCTCTGAATTAGTACATATTTTTTTCAGCCACCGAACTAACACTCAAGAGCACAAGGGTTGCAATCCAGGCCAGTTGGTACATAGTTGAAGGAAAAAAAACAGTCACAAAAGACCTCTCTTCTTGTCTTTTGTGACTGGTTTATTCCTTCAACTCAAGAGCAGTTGTCCGACATCATGAAAACAGGAAGTGAGGCAGCCTATCACTTAAGCGTGTTAATATCTATACCAAGACAAGTTTCTCATCAGGCTCGCGGAAGCAACTGTGGGATTCAATCACCGGAGAAATACTACCATGTGGCAATATATATGTGCCCTACTTGGATTCTCTGCCTGCTTCTTTAGCTTGCCACTTTTTTGAAAGCTATGTAAAGAGCTTCAAATTTCTCCAGCTGCATCCAGAAAATATTAAGTATTTGAGCCATGTTGACTTTACTGTCCTTGCTGAAGAAGTCTAAAGCTTATACTGCATGGAAAACTTCAAGGTGGAGGGCATGTCTTGGTATGACATGTGGCGCAACTAAACTGGGAGCTCTTCAGAAACAATGTATACTCTGAACTTCTGCTTCAGGTTGCAGGTGGTAACTGGCCTTGCCAGTTACCACCTGCTTTGTCGAATACTCCTTCAGTACAATGAAGAGAGTGAAAACCTGGCTACAGTCAATAATGACAAATGACAGGCTGGACAACCTTTGTATGATGAGTGTACACCGAGAGTGTATAAGGAAACACAAGAATAACGATCACCTGTGTCATCACGCAATTTTCCCAGAAAGACCCTAGGCGTCTGCAGCTGCTGTTCAAGGAAGAATAACTGACTGTAGCTATACATGTTGGTGAACATATTGGGCTGTGTGCTGGTGATCAGTTCATGTGAGTTGAGAACCTGCACACAGCAAGACTGGTCACTCTTTTCAAGAAGTGATAGTAACTTTTTGCATTTTGCGTAAGTTTAATTCGTTGTTCATTAACAAATTTCAATGCACCTTCTCCACGCCCGGCACTAATTTACTGTTTCTAATTTTTGTTTCACGAGCGTAGTTTAGACTGCAAATAGAGCGTTTTTGGTGCTATCCTCCCCCTTCCCCAGCCAACAGATTCCACCCTCCCCCCTGCAAAAAGTTTTGTGGATGCCCTTGATAACTACAATAGTGGTAAGACTGCTATAGTATCTGGTAATCTAGCCCTCCACTGCTGCGAGTGTGATTGTCCTGCTTATCACGAATATTTATGAATGTTTATTGGTGTACAAGCATCCACATAAGCTAACCAGAAAGATAATAGATGTTTTTGAAATTTAAGATTCAAAAATGATTGTTAGCAGCCCTTTAGCATATGTCTCTGGAAAAAAGATTGCATGTTTTTATGCAACATTTAGTTATAATTAGGTGATAAAGAAAGGTTTTTCATTCTTGTATAAATGGCCACCAACTGAGTATAAATGGCCACCAACAGCACTGAGTTGACACTCAGTGCTGTATGTATTTTCTCTTTGCCCCATTTTCATCTATTGCAAGTTAGTGATTCTCAATCAGTTAGCCTGGTGGTCTTGTGAACATCATACAGTGTATTTTTTAGCAGACTGTAGGCATTTTGTGCAAAATTATCCTTTTAGAAAAGAAAACTGCAAGAATAGTGTCTTCCATGATGCTACGGAATAGCCGCCACAGTGTGGCTGCACTGAGGAGGACGAAGATGACGTGTGTGCCGGCTTGATATAGCGTCGCCATTTTGGCCTCCATGAGCTTACCTGTAAATAAATTTTAAATAGTATTCGACTTCAGCTTCACGTAACATTAATTTGGTGGAGGTGGACATTCCCCGTACCCGTCATGGAGCTTCGCAGCGGTCGCAACGGCGACAATGCAACTTCGGCTCCTGCTGGCGGCACTTCATCTACACAACCGTATCCGCCTGCAGCCCCGACCTACGTCGCCGTCTCCCCACCTCAGAATCCTGGTGTTTTCAACAGAGTCGGCAGTCCTGATGTTGACGACTGGCTCCGCTTATACGAACGTGTCAGCACCAGTCACAGGTGGGATCCGACTATTATGCTTGCCAACGTACTTTTCTACCTCGACGGAGCTCCATTGGCGTGGTTCCAGACTCATGAAGAGATCTCGAGCTGGGATCTCTTCAAAGACAAGCTATGCGACCTTTTTGGCAATCCATTTGGTCGACAAGTCAACGCCAAGAAAGCCCTTGCCACACGTGTATAGACATCGACCGAGCCTTACGTGTCGTACATTCTCGACGTGTTGGCCCTTTGTGCCAAGGCTGACCTGAACATGACTGAGGACGATAAGGTTAATCACGTCCTCAAAGGCATTGCTGAGGACGCCTTCAATTTGCTGGTGTTTACGAACGTCACCAACATCGATACCATCCTCAAGGAGTGCCGCCATCTCGAGCATGCTAAAAGCCGCTGGGTATTTCAGCACGACACGCGACTTCCCAACACAGCTGCTACGTCATCCTGTGACGACCTCTTCCATCAGCCGTCGCGATGTGACAACTTGACCTGCATCATTCGTTGTGAGGTCGAAACGGCACAACCGGCAGCCCCTTCATTCCCGTTGCCTGATCATTCTCCGGTGACAATCTCCTTGGTCCAGGCCATCGTCCGTCAAGAGTTGTCCAACGTCGGCATGCAATCCACTCGTTCTGTACACTCGGAACCTTTGTCTCCACGCACGTCCCCACCGCGCTCTTCTTACTCCTCCTATGGACAGCGCAACCCCTCCGAATGGCGAACCGTGGACGACAAGCCCATTTGTTTTAACTGCCGACGCATTGGACATGTCGCTCGCCACTGCCACAGCCACTGGACTTCTCCGATGCGCTATTATCCTGATTACCTCCCTCGCCCCTCTAGCGCATCCTCTTCCTTGGCCCCTTCTATGCCCGCTCCATCATCTGACCCTGCGACACCTTTGACACGACCCCGCTACTCCCGCTCGCCTTCTCCCTCCCGCCACCAATCTCTCTCGCCCCCGTCACGCCGTGCTCCTTCTCCGACCTGCTCGCCGCACCCCCGACCGGAAAACTAGACAGTGCAGCTTCTGGAGGTGAAGCTGCATTGACGACATTGGCACGAAATCCTCGCTTCACCTCACCCATGAACAAGAATCTTTTGGGCGTTCTCGTTGACAATGTTCCTGTGTGCGCGTTGATTGACATCGGGGCGCATGTGTACATTATGAGTGCTGCTCTTCGCCGTCAGCTCAAAAAAGTTCTGACGCCTGCCCCAAACCGAGTTGTACAAGTCGCCGACGGAGGGACTGTCGCTATTGTTGGCATGTGTTCTGCCCGACTCACCATTGCTGAGAGACACACTGTCGTTCGCTTCACCGTCGTCGAGCGTTGCCCTCACGAACTCATTCTCGGTTGGATTTTTTTGCCCATCATTCTGCCTTCATTGACTGTTCGGCCTTGACTTGCCTCTTCTTGCCGACCCTGTGGACCCGCCTCCAAGCCATCTGAGCTGCATAGATTTTATTCGCCTACCACCTCACTCTTTGACACACGTCGACTTGTCCTCTCCAGCTTTACCTGACGGCAATTACGTGGCCGCACCAATTTTGGCCGTTATGCTTACACATGGTGTTACCGTGCCGTGCCGCACACTGTGCTGAAACTTACTGGCAACCGCACCTGCCTTCCACTTGTCAATTTCACGCTAACTGCGCAAGTTCTGCCTCAGGGGATCTCCTTGGCTATAATTCGCGCTTTGCAGGATGATGAGGCCGAGCCATTCACAGTGGAAGATCGTTACAGCTCAGCCTATACCGTGACGTCATCGCACGGTACTGACGTCGACATTAAGAAGATGGTCTCCTCTGACCTTACACATGCTCAAGCTGAAGCTCTTTGCCGCGTTCTTGAAGGATATTGCGACAATAGACCATTAAGTCAAACGTCCGTTGTGACCCATCGCATAAATACTGGCGATGCGAACCCTATTCACCGGCGTCCATACCATGTTTTTGCGTCGGAACGAGCTGTTGTCCAACAGGAAGTCACAAAGATGCTTGCAAAGGACGTTATCGAGCCTTCCTGTAGTCCTTGGGCATCTCCCGTCGTACTTGTCAAAAAAAAGGATGGAACGTGGCACTTTTGTGTAGATAATCGCCACCTGAACAAAATCGCAAAAAAGGACATGTACCCTTTGCATTGATGACGCTCTAGACTGCCTGTACGGCGCCACCTATTTTTCTTCTATCGACTTACGGTCCGGCTACTGGCAGATATCCGTCGATGACATGGACCGAGAGAAGACTGCATTTGTTACCCCTGATGGCCTTTATCAGTTCAAGGTGATGCCTTTTGGTCTCTGTAACGTGCCCGCCACCTTCGAACAAATGATGGACTCTTTGCTTCAGAGGTTCAAGTGGTCCACCTGTTTGTGCTATCTGGACGACGTCATCGTTTATTCGCCCACACTCGACACCCATCTAGCCCGTTTTTCAGCGATTCTTGACGTGTTGCGCCGCGCCGGTCTCCAGTTGAACTCGTCAAAATGTCATTTCGCTCGCCGCCAAATCGCTGTCCTTGGGCACCTCGTAGACGCCAGAGGCGTGCGACCCGATCTGGACAAAATTCGCGCTGTTACGAATTTTCCTCTTCGAAAGTCTACCAAGGACGTTTGTAGTTTCATAGGGCTGTGCTCTTATTTCCAACGCTTTGTGAAGGATCTTGCAACCATCGCACGTCCCCTTAACGACCTCTTGAAGATAGACGCCCCTTTTTCTTGGGGTCCTGACCATGCCGCATCTTTCTCGCAGCTGACTACTCTCCTTACCACGCCTCCAATTTTGGCCCACTTTGACCCGTCTGCCTCAATGGAAGTTTGAACTGATGCCAGTGGTCACGGCATAGGAGCAGTGTTAGCACAGCGCCAGCGTGGACATGATCACGTTTAGCCTATGCCAGCCGACTTCTATCACCCGCCAAGCGCAATTATTCAATCACAGACCGCGAGTGCCTCGCTCTTGTGTGGGCTGTTGCGAAATTTCGTCCATACTTGTACGGACAGCCCTTCTGTGTCATCATTGATCACCACGCTCTGTGCTGGCTATCCTCGCTAAAGGACCCCACGGGACGACTCGCTCGCTGGGCGTTACGCCTGCAAGAATATACCTTCTCCGTGGTATGTAAGACGAGACGCTTGCACCAGGATGCCGATTGTTTGTCCCGCTACCCTGTCGACAAACCGGCTGATGCGGACGCCATCGCTTGCGTTTTCTCTCTGTCCCAGTTGCTTCAAATCGGCAACGAGCAACGGCGCGATCAATCATTACGCGCCCTCATCGACCGTCTGAAGTCAGCTCCTGGCGACGCCTCTCTCCGGATGTTTCTCCTTAAGGAGGGGGCATTATACTGCCGCAATCTCGATCCACACGGCCTTGACCTTCTGCTCGTCATTCCATCGCACCTGCGTTCGACTGTCCTCCAGCAACTTCGCGATGCTCCCTTGGCTGGACACTTGGGCGTCTCGCGCACATACGACCGTGTACGACGTCGATTCTTTTGGCCGGGTCTCCCGCTTCGTGCGGCGCTACGTTGCCGCTTGTGAGCCCTGTCAGCACCGGAAGAAGCCCTCCACACCTCCAGCTGGATGTCTCCAGCCGATCGACATCCCACCGGAACCCTTTTTCCGTGTTGGTCTAGACCTTCTTGGACCGTTTCCTCTCTCGGGCTCCGGAAATAAATGGGTCGCCGTCGCTACTGATTATGCGACGCGGTACGCAATCACCAGTGCCCTTCCGACAAGTTGTGCTACTGACGTTGCTGACTTTCTGCTCTATGACATCATTTTAGTGCATGGTGCTGGGCGCCAATTACTCACTGACCGTGGCCGCAGCTTTCTGTCGGCAGTCGTCGAGGACATCCTCCGCTCCTGCTCGACAAAGCACAAGTTCAGCACGTCCTACCACCCACAGACCAATGGCCTCACGTAGCGCCTTAACCGGACCATCACCGATGTGCTTTCAAAGTACGTTGCGACCGACCACCACGACTGGGAGCTTCACTTACCATATGCGACGTTCGCGTATAATTCATCACGTCACGACACCGCCGGCTATTCACCATTCTACCTCCTATAAGGCCGAGTACCCGTGTTGTCCTTAGACACTTTGTCGCCCTCGGCCGCACGTTCAGCCACTGGATACGCCCGCGACGCGATCGCACACGCCGACCACACGCGCCAGCTCGCCCACACCCGTCTCAAGGCCTCACAGGAGCATCAGACACGCGTCTATGATTGCCACCATCGCGATGTGCACTTTACTCCGGATTCTCTGGTGCTTCTCTGGTCACGCATTCGACATGTGGGCCTTTCCGAAAAGCTGCTGTCGCGCTACATCGACCCATACCGTGTGGTGCGACAAGCGACCGCTGTCACGTATGAAATCATCCCCGCTGACCTCTCAGCGTCATCGTCGGCTGCAAGTGACATCATTCACGTGGCAAGACTAAAGCCATACCACACACCTTTCACCGCGGATGTGTAGATTCAGCACCGGGGCGGTGCTTCTACTGCCGGCGGTGATGCTACGGAACAGCCACCACAGTGTCGCTGCACTGAGGATGAAGAAGAAGACGACGTGGGCCGACTTGATATAGCGTCGCCAATTTGGCCGTCCGTTATCTTCCCTGTACATAAATTGTCTATAGCGTTGAGTTTCAGCTGCACATAACAATATCGACAGAACAGGATGCAAGAATGATAGTGTACAGATTGTGCCCAATAATGACTCTGGCAGTACAGGCATTTTGAGGTGGAACAGGCTCGACCTTCGCAGTGTGCATGACAGCCCACTAAGTGGTGGGAAGTTGTGCCATTTAGGAGCGACGTGGAAGCGTGAGTACGAGAGTCGACGCAATCAGAGCCGGCGTTGCCTACCCAGGCACTGTGTTCAGAGATATCGGTGAAGAACCGAAGCGGCGGCCACTACTAAGCTCCGTTATAAGTTGTTACCCCGTAACTCCACCAAATATTACGAAGAGGAAGCCCGACGCATAAACGTATGAATGACTATTTGCACAGGAAAAAGTTCGCGGCAAGCTCGCAGGCTGGTACAAAGTCAACAGCTCCAGTAGACAGTCTATCACTTCCTAGGACTTCGTCTCTCTCTTGAGTGCACAGTCCTATCCAAATGCACCGTATCAATATAAAATTTGAATGGTCCCCATAGACCTAGCTTTTCCGTAAAGCAAAATAAAACGACGGTTTTATTTCACAAGTTATTCACAATCTCACAAGTTAGTCCAACGCGAGGCAGTGGACTCCAGGAATACGGTTTCGAAACTGTAAGAAATGATGTTGGTTAGGTTGTTGTACTGAGAGAACCCTTGAGGTGTCCACAGAATTTCCCAATAAGACTTTGACGTCGTCCTGTAAAGGTGGCCTCGCCTCCGGTCACCTTGAGTACTGGCCGACAGACATAAGTAGGTACCTGAACCCTTGACACGATGGAAAAGGCCCCACCAAGTTTAATACACGTTATTGAAACGGCTCAGCGGTGGTCAGAACGGCTCTATGGCTGAACGGGTGTGCCGGCTAAATTTCACAGCTTGACAGGCTTGGCAGCTTCATGAATGCTCATCCCACCGGCACGTCCACTGGTTTTCCCAGCAGTGTTGGGAGCTTTAGATCGACAGAACATCAAACGTTAGCAGTAGTCACATAGTAGGCGCAAGCATGTTGAAATAATCTGCTGTAAGGCTCGTCGAAAACTTTGGTATCTTCAACGCACGTTAAGCAACTCAACAAGAGAATGCAAATTGACTGTGTACAAAACTTTGCTCAGGCCCATACTAGATATGCATCGGTTGTTTGGTCACCTCACCTCAAGCACGGCATAGCTATGTTAGAATCTGTCCAAAAAAAAAGCAATCAGGTTCATTTTTTGTCGCTATGACTGGCAATTCTCGCCTACTTCGCATGCACACGTTTTAACGTTGCAATCTCTCGAACATCGGCGTACTTCTGATCGCGTTATCCTTCTGCATAACATAGTTCACACCGGCTTGAGTGTTCTGGCGCCCATTTCTTTTGTTGCAGCTTCTACACACTGTACTCGACGATCTGATCCCCTGAACATTGTGCCCTTCTGGTCGAATCTTGATTCTTTTAAGTTTTCCTTCTTTCCGCGGACGGTGGATTTATGGAATAAACTTGATGGGTCTCTGCACAGACTCGGTACTGAGGATTTTGAAAAAGAATTGCGTAATTTTGTATTCTGTTAATGTTTTCTAGTATTCTGGTGAATTTTGTTAAAAGTACTTGTAATTGTATTTTTTTCTTATTATTATTATTCTGTACTCACTCCTGCTATGTCTCAGAAACTGAGACAGCAGTATTTGTAAATAAAATAAATAAAAATAAAAAGTTATGAATCTGCCATTTGCTCTTCCGAGAGCGAGTCACACGTTCAGCTTGCGCGCTTGTCCTCTACCTACGAGTTTGTGGAACGGCGGATCTACCCGGCTGTTTTGGGAGATAGAGGCGACCAGTCGAAGATACCATTAATTTTTGAAGTAAATGTGGACCCCCTCCTGTAGGTATCTCTCCTAGCTGCTTTGTTTCTTGTGGACATTGACCCAAATCTGGCAGTTAAAAGTGCTTATTTTTGAAAACACTCTTCGTTTATAGGAAGGTACAATATACAGATGATTTAAGTATCGATCCATAATTGCCATTATCCTAGATGGCAAAACACACATTTTCTTACTTGTGTTTGTAGCAACATGAAGCTAACATGCTTGCAAAATGCAGGGTGCATTTGTTTGACAATATTATTTGTGCTTACAAATCAGCATTAACAGACCACATAGGTCATTACCATTAGAAGCAGCATGTTGGGTGATCAGCCAGGCTAACATCTTCAGCTTACCATTTATTTATTTATTTATTTATTTATTTATTTATTTATTTATTTATTTATTTATTCTGAGTGCCCGAAGGTCCCATAGGACAATACATAAGGAAGGTGGGATTCAAAAGGATCAAATGTTAGTACAATGTGTACAAAATAAAAGATATAGCAAGATATTACATTCAATAAAAATAGCTTAAGAGTTGAATGTAGAGAGAAAAGAAAAAGAAAAGATTTTGTGGAATATCTAGCAATGTGATGACATGTGGGCTGCATACCTGCACATCCAAAATGCCCACCTTCATAATAGAAAAATATCAAGGTGTGGAATTTGTGTGGCTCAGTTTGACAATCCATAACTTTGCTTCAAAATGGCCTAAAACAATTTATAGACATTCATAATTGATTCCATGTGCTGTATGTTGCTATGCAGGTTACTGTTAATTGGCTAATTAGGTTCTAAACAAATTACATCCTGTTTTGGATATGAGAAAAAAATTCACCATAAGAAAAAAATGTGTGAGACTATTACAATACTCCCTAATGTGAAATTTGAGCACAGCTCGGTATTTGTTTTCATTTCGAGATATATCAAGAACTGCCGGACTATTCTTTACTAAAGTTTCTTCTTCTTCTTCTTCTTCTTCTTCTTCTTTGAGATATATTGAGGCAAAGAATTTGAGACCGAAATCACTGCATCAACTGGCAGTGGGTCAGTGCTGTCAGCGCCTTTGCAGAGGGAGGGCCAGTATGGGAATGCTGGCATGATGAGCGGCATCGGAGCCAGCTGTGGAAGAAGGTGACAACGAATGCATGAGCAGTGGCACAAGTGCGTTCATGCAGTTACGCCGAGGGCGCCAACAAGCCAGCTCTAGTAGAAGACAACATCAAACGCGTGAGCAGCAGCACAAGCACATTTGTGCAGTGATGCTGACAGGTGCCAACACTCAACCCAGGAACAGGCACCCGAGAGTTACGCCCTAAAAATAATTGCATTTCTGAAATGGCCTGGTAAAAATACATTAACTTTGTAGATTTCATTCAAATAGTTTAAAAAAATAAAAAGTTATTTATTATGCCTCATCCCACCGTTAGGACACTGTTAGGACCAATACAGTTAAACCTTAATACAACTAACTTCAATACACATAATGAAATTCATGATAAATGAAGTATGTAACTTTTTATGTTTTCTTGTCCATGAAACATAATGTATTTTGAACTGCAATATAACAAAGTGTGCTTATACGTAATTTCAATATAAGGAAATTTTACTGCCACCACGAAGGAATGCAGGCAATAAATGGAAACTTCTGCGGACACAAATGGTCATATGATTGAATTACATGTGGCAGCTTGCAACTGCATTTCTCAAATTGTGCACTGGATGACAGAGCTGCAGCCAAAGCAGAACAGCAGCATGTCCTGTATAAAGTCCAAGTACCATAAAATCCTATCACGCTTTTTGCACTGTGTGCTTTAGGTGCTAGTGAAATCATGTAAGCCGAGAAGGATGGTAGCTTGACGAGTGCCTTCCTCCCATGCGAGCTTGAGGAAAGCGGTGGAAGGGGCGAGCTTGCGGTTATGCAATCAAGGAGGAGTGGGGGAGCACAGCTGCACATGGCTGAGCACATACGCAGTCCACATGCTCTGTTCTAGAGGTAATCTGCCGCATGTGCAAAGACTGGGTGAGCTGAGATGGCGTGGCTTCGTGCACTGTCTTCACATGTCTTTAGTGCTTGAGGTTACGTAATCTTGAGTATCGTTGACATGTTAAAGGAAGAGGCAGATAAAGCATTCACTCCCCACTGCTGGCGCTTTTCATGATAGCGTTGTCCCACTGCAGATTACACTATCAGCTCTTGGGGCAAAGTGGACACGAAAATGTGGCTTACTTTGGTTCATACTGCTGATGTGAAGATATCATCGATATGGAATAAAATCGTATCTTTTGTCACCAACTCTCAAATTCAACAAAAATTAACTTTCTCATTAAAGTTTGCCTTTTGCAATTGACCTGTAATTTGGAAAATTTTGTGGCCCTTGTAAGAAAAATTCATTGGTGCCTGTGCTCATTTACATAAAGGATTGAATTTCAATATAACAAAGCAAATTTACAGACTTCATTATGTCAAGGTTTAACTGTATTCTAGTGTAAGCAAGTTATGACACATTAATACTCCAAGAATATTTGTAGCGCTGCATGAAAGGATGATGATTCCATAAGCGAGACAATGACTGAAGGCAAGGAGTTCCATTCAGCAATCGATAAAACCAGAGGAGAATTTCGATAGGCATCAGTCCAGGCAAATGTTGGTTTTATTTTATCAGCATGGCCAGCGCAGGTTGCGATGAGAGGGGCGGGAAGAATGTGGGCTCGAGCGCACAGAAGGTTACTGTGATAAAGACTGGAAGAATGACAACCAAGTTAATTTTCTGCACATTTCAAGAAAGGAACATTGAACAATTTCTTTAAGGTGGACACACAAGATAAACCATGCTGCTTTTTTTTATTACTGATTCAATTATATTAGAAAGAGTAGTGTAATGGCGGTGCCAAATGCTAAAGAGAGCCAGAGACGGCATGATTATAGAACTGTATGTGTGAAGTCTAGTATCTATGTTTGCAAGGTGTAAGTGCGATTTGAGAGAACCGAGTGTTTACATATATTCCGATGTGTTATTCATGGTTAGTGCAGGACAGGAGTAATTGGAAATCGCAGGGAGAGGCCTTCATATTGCAGTGGACATGAAATGGGCTGATGGTGGTTGTGGTAATGTGTTAATAGATGTATTCCAGGTTAAATCAGAGGCAAACAGTAAAAAAAGGTAAGAAAAGTCTGCATTAGAGAATGTCTGTGCTTAACAATCAGCTCATAAAGGCAGAACTTTCTTGAACTTCTCTAACATGTAAGAAAAATAATCTGCAATTTCACCTTGAAGAGCAATGCATTAATAGCAAAACAAGGTTTAGCATTGCACTGAAGCTCCTTACAAGGTGCTCTAAGAATATGAGGGTAACATGCTGATGCAATGCAACATGCGAGGCAAGTTCTGCTACACAGCAGAAACAGTGCCCTGGCCACATTAGGTGCTTGCATTCTCGCATAGCTGGCTTGAGGAGCACAACCAACAATGTTGCAGGTATTGCAGCTTGATAGCGTTTGAAGAATGCCGAAGGAAGACCGTCAACATTTGTAGCTTGAAGTTTGCAGTCGGTCTCGCTCAGACCACTGGATGCTCTATGGTGCGGTGCAAACAGCTATTCAGCATGACCTCTAATGTTTCTTGCACACAACACTCGCGTCAGTAGCAGAAGGCAGAATGCTGCCATGGCTCTGCTGCAGAGATAATTGAGTGGATAGTAATGGTATGTTCACATTGTTCTGTCATTTGTCGCAACCAAATGAACTGTGCATCTCTAATGTCTCTGGAGACGTTTCCCTTTATAACGAGAAGGTGGTATATTAAGTTCTCTTTCCTTATCCCATGCTGGCATGCCAAATCACCTCATGTTGATAGTGCCCCATGTAATGTTAATGTATATGTCATACTAAGCCGCAAGTCAACTAGTTTATGAATGAACACCATTGTTACCTTGTTTTTGATGTGGGTTTTGATCCTACCTTCTCTTTTTTCTTTTTCATGTAGCCATCTGTGGCCGACGCCCTGCAAGGTGCAGGGCCTGTAAATTTCTACAGTTGCAAATCTGATAAGGAGCTTGATTCTCTTATCTCTGGTGAGTTTTTACATAGTATAGCCTTGATGCATGTGTACAGGGTGTTCTGGGTGTGTTTGCACTCTGTGCTTCTTCACACCTGAGCCTGTGTGCACCGAGGAGGTTTGTACTACAATTTGTGGATGCTTCGTGTTCCCGTGGCAGGAGTCTCGAAATGAATTTCTCCGAGGATTTCCTATTTTCTCTCACATACGTATACACACATCCTAGAGTAAAACTGCTTTTTGCTACAATTTTTGTCTTTAGTGCATGTATACTTGCCTACTGAGGACCTGGCAGTTGTTTAGAGACGAAAGCCGACACTGACCTGCAAGTTTGTTTTGCATGTGTTTAGACACCTGTGGCTTGCTTTATTATAATAACTTGCTTGTCCTAGTCTCTGAAACCTATTCTCAGTCACAGTGCCATCTGCAATGCTGTTTGAAACTGTACCTGCAGTGAAGCTTTGGCTTGTTGCCTTTCCTCTGCCAATGCAGTCGCCGATTGATAATTATGACATGCTCGATTATTCTTATGACTTCGTGGCACTGTCTTTCGCCCGGTAGATGGAATATGTACAGTGAAGTCTCTATGTAGCGAACTTCAGGGCACTGCAGCAAACTGTTTGTTAATCCAAAAGGTTGTTATAGTCAAAGCCCCAAAATTAACCAAAGTCTATCAACCCATCAGTTATCACCATATGAGCTATCCCCAAAAACATTGCTGTTGGCTCTTGGCCTGTGCTGTTTCTATATTGAATATATTCTGCCACTACACACCACTGAAGCACCACATAGTGTGGCGCGCGCAGAAGAGACACTGACGCCGAGAAAACCACCGACAAAGAGGAAGCTGCATGTCGCCTCTACTAAAGCACAATGTTTCTTTGTTTGTTTTTTTACATTTCTTGCCATGGACACCGCAACTAGTAGTAGTAGTAATAATAATAGTAGTATTTATTCTTCGTACACCAGAACGGAATAACCATGGACGGCGTGCAAGGCTATGTAGAAAGGTGAAAAGCTGTATGCAGGTGCACCTACCAGCCACAGGAAAACATAACAATAGATTTTTTTTTCCTCCGGCGGGGGTATAATATTTGACTACATACAAATGACATAGGTAAATCACGGGGAACACAATTGACCACCTCCAAGGGGGGAGTCTACATATTAGGATGGATGGGAGGTGTCCCATGTTACAGAAGAGAGGCGCCCAGCGAAGGCACCTATGAATACCGAGTCCAGATGGTCCTGACGCAGGGATTAACGTAAACTAATAGGGGCGGTTAGGAGATCAGCAACCCCTGCCAGAGTGGGTGAGGAACTGTGGCGGCGAGTCCGCAACCGCATGGCTGAGGCTGACACCTGAACTATTTCAAACTGTAATAGCATGTAAATGACACCATGTGAAAAGTGCGACCGTGTGGCATTTCAGCGAAGCACGTAGCTTACATTTCTCCGCACGCGTAGCTAGTATGGCCGCGGAAAGAAGCACAAAATAAAGAAGAGGTGTGCACAGAAAGGGTGAAAGAAGAAAGTGATGCGCCTCTGTTGCTGCAGTCGAACCTGGCTATTTAAAACTTGCAAAGAAACTCTTATCAGTTCGATATAGGGCATAATTCGATATAAGCCTGCTAAAGAATTGGGCATCATAAAATCACATACCATTTATAAAAGCACTTTGTTGATGAAACTAGCTTAGTTTCGCATAAAATAGACATGTATTTTCTTCCACTTGGGCAATTTCACTGCCTGCAATGCACGCAATTCTCCACATTGTCTAAATAGTTGGAGTGGCTGAGGCCGCAACCTTCCACGTTTACGCAGAAGCACTGGACTAGTGCGAGTGCACCAATCACCTCGGAGGATGTGGGCAAAGGACCATCGTTGCTTTCTTTATTGTGCCCACTTTCACTTGTACTCGTTACAATGTCGGAAATGTAGTCTTCGTTTTCAGGCTCTCCTGTGGTCACAACATCATCATTTGCACTTACAAACTCGTTAATCTTTGACTCGTCAACAGCTTCCGAAAATTCTGACATTTCGCTCCAAACTTCGGCAACACTGGCAATGGCTTTGTCGCACTCATCAGAATTTACAGTTGCCACTGGGCACGTGGAAGCCGGCATATGATCTAGGCTAGCGAAGTCGTTGCAGTGCGTGCAAGAACTACTGGCATAAGTGTTGGGTTAAAGCTTGTGAGATAAAGCTGAGCTGGGATACGAGCCTGTTTGCAATAATCTGAGGGTCAATGCCTGCGCTCTATTTAACTTCTTGTGAGGAAGGAGAAAGGCTCTCCTGCCAATATAAAAGTGCTGCGTAATTTCATTGTATGTGGTCGGTTGATCTCTGTTCTCCAGCACTGCGGGCCGGCGGGGGAGTTCTCCGTGGTCGCGGGAAGCGAGACCTCGCACCGTGAAGTGGGCCAGCTCGTTGAGGTTTCTGGGGCCTCCCATGATGGATCCCATGTGAGCAGGGAACCATATGAGAGTGTGGGTGGCGATGCTTTTGCCATAGAGGATGCGACAGGCTTCCTTACACATGGCGCCAACGCTGAAAGTATGGATGATGAAACTAGCTTAGTTTTGCATAAAATAGTCTTGCCCTGGAGTCTGGCAAGGCTCTGGACTCCAGAGCCTTGCCCTGGAGTCGCTGAAGATATTGGCATGTTTGTCGTCCAGGAGGGCCAAAGCAATAGCAAGTTGCTCGGCCACACGCGACGACGTGCTTCCTACCAAAGTGGTGTTAACGGTCGAACCCCTGTGGTTTATCAACACTACTGTGAAATTGTTGCGGTTGTCATACTGGGCCGCATCAACGAAGCAGCTGCCGCCAGGGAGTTCTGTCGAAAATCATGTCAAAAATCAAATTCTGTCACTTCATCATAGCAACACTGCAGGAGAAGGCCCACAAGGCGCAAAAACAATGAACCAGAAAAGCAGCGAGACAACACGCACTTGCGCCATCTTGCACGACGAGGCCGCGAGAGCCACTGATTGGCTGTCTGAGCAAGCGCTGCAGGTGGGCCAGGTTCTTTTTTGCAGGGAGGTGTTGACGGCTCGCCTGACGCAGCGCGGTAACGGTAGGGAGAGCGGTTGGATGGAGCCGCGCCGCCAGGTTTCCCCACCGCCGCGAGGGAAAGCCAACTTCTGGGGGCACTTTTGCGCTGCTTGTCACTCGATATATCGGGAGTCGCTGCTATTTTTGTTCGATGTAAACATAATTTTTGCTATATATACTCATTGTAACTATACTGTATTCAGAAATTGTTCGATATACAGAATAATTTCATGTAAACAGGTTTGATATAGTTGGGTTCGACTGTATAAAGGCGACACTTGTCTGGGCAGAGCATGTGCTCGCAAAGACATATAGCAGGGAGTGGAAAAAAAAGACCCCTTTCATGTTTTTATCCTTCAGTGCCATCTCAGGTTTTCGTAACCAATGCCTTGAGGCGTCCGCTTTCTGCGCCTTGTCATCTGCTAGGCTACTGTTGGGCCTGCCATGAAGGATACAGGGAACTCTAAGAATCCCAAGATTTCTGAATATTATTTTAGTACTAAGGCATTGTTCAGATTACACGAAAACTGAATAACAATCATTTTTCTGAAAAGTTCGGTACTCGGAAGTTTGTAGTATTGAAAAAGTCGCAGTTTCTCCCGAAAGGCGAAGCATCGATTGCGATAGCAAATAATACAGTTATACAAAGTAAGGATAGTTGTTTTATCGGCCGTATAAACTAAGAAGCACTAGCTGACTAACCGAATTAACTAGCATGGTGTCAGCGCGCACAACATGAACACATCGCACTCGATGGCCGCAGACACTCGCTGTCAGAACGAAAGAGTGAGGAAGCGCAGCAGCAGCAGCGAGCAAAGTGACCTTCGTGCATGGTGTAGGAATATTATACAATGTGCCTACACCATGCCTTCACGCCGTCTATCACTTCAACACAAACAGCGGCGAGAAAACAACATCCACGAAGGTACAAGCCATCTGCAGATCGCTTTCAAGATACTCCGTGCACTACATTGTGCCGCTGCGCAAAGTACACAGCTGCTGGTAGTGTAGAAGACGCCCGTATTTGGAAGTTTGTAATATTGAAAAAGTCTCAGTTTCACCTGAAAGGCAAAGCATCGATTGTGATAGCAAATTAGTAGGCAGTTATACGACAGATAGTAGTTTTGACGGCCGTATGAACTTGGAAACACTCGCTTACTAACTGAATTGACAAGCATGGTGTCAATGCACACAGGCAAACATGAACACATTATACTGTATGACTACGAACACTCGCGGTCATGAGCACGCGCAGCAGCAGTAGCGAGCGAAGTGACCTTTGTGCCGTCTGTCACTTCAACGCAAACAGCAGCGACAAAGCAGCACACACAAACGTATGAGTGGTCAGGAGATCACTTTCAATATGCAGTGTGCGCCGGCGCAAAATACACAGTTGCTGGCGGAGTAGGAGCCCCCTTCCTGCCCCGCTGTGTCCTCACTTTCCTCAGTTTCACAAGCAACAATGAGCCGTGATCGTCAGCTCCTCTTGTGCCCGGTCGCGAAATATGCAGTTGCTGCTGGAGACTAATGCCACCCCCCCCCTCCCTTCCTGTTATCCCCCCATGGCTTTTCGCGCGACATGGCGGATGGAAGACGGCGCATTTGCTCTCTGCCGTTCTACCTCGCGTGCGCCAGATTTAACTGTGGTCGTCGGTTCCCCTCGCGTGCTTTCACTCGCGCATACACAATACGGTGCACGGCGACGATTTTATCGCCCATGGACTTTACACGGAACATCACGGCGACAGCAAAAATGCGCCTGAAGTGTCCAGATAATGGCTATCAGAACAATATTTTTGCATTGAAACTATAAGCAGTCAGCAAGGGATTTCTGAAAAGTTCTTTATTCTGAAAAGTTGGTTAGTGTAGTGTTTATAGTAATGAGGTTTCACTGTATAAGGACGGCCACTATTTTGGATGCTTTACAAAGTGGTGTTTAAAAATTCCAGCACCGTCCATGAAGATGTGCTTATTGGACAAGCAGAAAGTGCAATGCCTTTTTCGTTGCATTGCCAGTGACTCCTCAGAATTGAAATTACTTAAGCACACAAATGACCATGGGTAAACAATGATGAGACAAGCCCTGCTGAGGCACTAAGTTGCCAAGGCTGAACTTGGGTGTTTGTTGTGGTAGATGGTGGTGCGTGGCTGTTCTTTGTCGGTGGAACGATTTGTCTGGTTAATTCCGATAATGGATGAGACTTTAGGCTGTTAAATAGGTGCAAGCTTCCCAGCACTTTACAACCTTCTTAGAGGGACAAATGGCTCCAAGCTGCATGAAACAGAGCAATAACAAGTCTGTGAAGTCCTTAGATGTCCGGGGCCGCACGCGCACTACACTGAAGGAAGCAGTGCCTTTATCCCAGTCTGAAAAGACTGGGTAAACTGTGGAACTTCCTTCGTGATTGGGATAGGGGCTTGCGATTGTTCCCCTTGGACAAGGAATTCCCAGTAAGCACAAGTCATAAGCTCTCGTTGATTACGCCGCTGCCCTTTGTACACACTGCCCATCACTACTACCACCCGAATGTTTAGTGAGGTCTTCAGACCAATGTCTGGCATGGCCTTTCGTTTGCGCCAGTCTGTTGGAAAGATGACCAAACTTGATCATTTAGAGGAAGTAAAGATCTTAACAAGTATTTGTTCCTTTAGTCCCACAAGTGTTAAATTGATGGTCTTGTGCAATTTATTTGGTTGCTGTTACAAACTTTTGTCGTTTAAAATCATCACGCAACCTCAAATAGCACCAGCTCCACTGTCAGTGTCTGTTCCAATGACGGCGGTGAGGAAGCAAGAGAAGTGCAAGACTGTAGACAATGACTGCTAGGGAGAAACCTTTGATTATTAGGTTATCAGAGCATGGTTGACCTCTGTTCAAGTTGGGAAGGGATTGGGTATTTGGTGCATGCATTGACCGCACTTTTTTCTACCTGCATCTACAGCATGACAGTGACCAAAATACAAATTGAACAAGTCGCATGAAAGCGTGTGTTTGTGTGTATTAATGCATTGACAAGTTTTTTTTTACTATTTGAGGTATAAGGTTGCTTATTTTCTGTTAAATCTACAGATGTTACTGCAACAATGCTTTGACAACCTTTTCCAGCCACTTTTAGAATAAAGACTCTTATGTCCTGATGAATCTGTTATTTCAGACTCCTGCTTATTCTGACTCTTAGGCTGTCCCCACCAAGTCTGAATTTTTAGTCAGAAACTATACATGAAAAATGCAGAAATGCTCTTTAGGCAAATGCATTACTGATTTGCATCAAACATGTGCTTAAAAATAATTAAATTGTAGTGACTATAGAATTCAGCTTTTTTTCTACTCATAAATTTTAACGTATGTCGAGGAAAAGTGGTACTACACTTTTAAAAAAAAAGCCAGTGTTATTTCAGGATTTGTAAATTTGTAAACATTGTACCTGTCAACATCAGCATGATGGAAGCCAGGCCTGAATTAATGTGTTTAATTCTCATGTTGGTGGCTGAGAGTTGCTGAGCGCTGTCGAATTAAGTGAAGAGAGTAATTAATATATGTTGAATTGATGGAAGTTGACTGTGAACTCCCACTCTTAGTTTCATTCTGAGAGGCTGTCTTTTAATTAAAATAATCATGCTTGCTTAAATTTGACCACGCTGTTATGATTTCAGTCAGGAACAAAAAGTGTCTCCGCCTTGCGGGTTTCTGCAGAACTACTACATCAAACTCTTGCCTTTGCTTCGTGTTGTCGACAAATTTGACTTCGCCTTGCCATCTGCTAGCCGCCTTGGTTAGCTGAGATGGTAGAGCGGCTGCCCCGGAAAGGCGGTGGTCTCGGGTTCGAGTCCCAGACCAGGACGAATTTTTCTTCAACTATGAGCCTTTTCTTTCAAGGAACCCGTATGGGTTTCCTTTGTAGCAATTGCTACGAACGGGCGGATGTCTGATTTTCCCTTTATTCATTACTTCTCTCCACCTTGCGGGTTTCTGTAGAACTACTACGTCAAAAAGTCTTAGTACAGAGCTTGAAGCTTAGCACCTCTACTGACCTGCAGATAAGGCAAATGCTTTTTAAGTTTTGCACATTAATTCACTGTGCATACTGCACTCATAGGGAAATGCAGCTGTCAGCTTCTGTGGACAGTCAGTTGTTAGGCTAATTCGTTTGAAGCGAAATGTTTTTCCTGACTCAAGTATTATTGCACAACAAAAGAAAGACACGGACGTAAGATATGAAGATGCACCAACGCGCTTGGTCTGTCTTTTTCTCTTACATACGTGTCCTTTTTTCTTTTTCACAATAATACTTGAGTAATGGATTGCCAACTTGCCCGGAAGGCTGCTCTTGTTTTTCCTGAGTCAAATCCTAAGCCATATGAACGCTTCTTCTTAAAATCTGCCATAGACGTATTTGTTGTTCATTACTGAAAACTTGCTGCGTCACTTGGGCAATATTGAAAAGTGAGGAAGGGTGTGCAAGAAATTAGAAACAGGAATTCAGGCATCTGCATTTCATTGTATGCATGTTGAGTAAGGAAACAAATTAAAGAGTGACATGCAAAAACTGTGAGTATAGGCGTAATCAGCGTGGAAATAACACAAGCAGTCAAGTATATTGCAAAAAAAAAAAAGGAAAGTTATAGATTGAAATTTTATGAAGGTTCACAGCAGCCTCAAGAAAACATTCCTGTATTTTGAGTTACTTCATAAAGGCGTGATTCCTCATTTCCTGTAATTACATATGCTTCAACAGATGGCTGTAAATAAGCAAAATCATTATTAGAGCTGTACCTCTGCTCCTCGAGGTACAGCTTCCGAGATAAATATCAGCACGCGTTTGACTTTAAGCCGCCGGCATGCAAGTGTGTAGGATTGACATCATGTGACGTGACGTCGCACCTACAAAGTTATCACACCTCAAATTTATTTGCTGCAGAGAGGTGTTGCATCTGCGCTTGCTCAAGCCTCATTGCTGTGCACCACGTAACTAGGCAAAGGTTTAAAAGACTAAATATAGTATGACGAAACGTGAGCGTGCGCACACGTTACATCATGTTGGTGAGAACAACAGCATCTATAGTTGGAACGGCCGTTCGACGCACTGGCGCAGCCAACGTAACCGGATGGTGTCAACGCGCTCCAATGCGCCCAACGTCAAGCGATGCTCATCTGCATGCCGATAACGTCGGATTATAAACACCCCTTGCTGCTTCGGTGGCGCTTGGTCGCTCAGTCTCGCCATGGATGAAGCATGTGCCGGTGCGAGCATGTGAACTCTTCACCGGAGGCGTGAGGCTGAGTATGAGCACCCTGCTGATATAGCTCACCAGGAAGAACAACCATGTCTAACCATGCTTAACAGAGCTTTTGCTCAAATAACTAGGTTCAAGCCACGTTGAACTCCACCCACTTTTTTTTTTTTCAGACTATGGATGCTCAGAGTGGCCTCATGTTTGGGATATGCATAATGGCCAATTAATTTCATTTACTAAACTGCAAATAATGTGTGGGATAGTTAAGTGGTTGTGCCTATGAGGTTGCTGCTTCACTTTTCGTATTCTTGGCTTTTTGTTTCTATGTGGTGTCGTCTGATGCTTTAGCCATGCTTCTAAGCAACATGCTTGCTTGGGCCCATGTGTCCTCCGCGTGTGCTTTCAGCGATTTGTGCTAACACCATTTCGGCTCCCTTGCGGACATACAAGCCCGGAGATGAAGAGACCGATAGTTCTGATGATGATGACAGTAATGATGAACAGCCTGTCTCTGTGGCAGCTTGCCTTGCCATGAAGGTGTGACTCCCATGATGCTCAGGGCCGGTCACACCTATGTGAAAAGTGCAAAGAATGGGACACTACAAGGTTGTAAGATTGCCTTGCTTATCATGAGCATGTAATTCCATGCTTGTGGCATTGTGGAATGCGTGGGGAGGCTTGCATGAGGTTTAAATCCTGGAATGGTGTGGCCATTTGGAGGTGCATGCTGCAAAGAGAAGGCAAACAGAAGGGAACAGGTACTGATAGCTGCTTGTATTGCCATGGTCATTCATATATTGCCCTCAGAAAAAGAACACCATCACTCTTTGCTTCCCCTTTCTTAGTGCAGAATATCGGGCTGGAGAGAGCTATAGCTCATGCCAATCTCTCAGCTTTTCTGTTAATAAATTCCTCTCTTTCATTATCCAGTGCCTCTATTTAGTTTTCAGGAGTTTGATTCAAAACTCGCAAAGCTGCCTTTTCTGTGTACAGCACTTGTTTTCTTTAAGCATATAACACAGCCGAGCCTCAATATAATGAATATGGATATAGGGAAGTAAGTCTGTTTCTTGCCACTATCGGCAGGTAAACAATTATAATGATTATCCGTAATATAAAGAAGGTGTTTTCATGTTGGATGCAACTTCATTTTATTGCGGTTTCTATGTGTTCGGGATCTTACTCATACACTGATACTTATTTAGCATCCTGTATTGGCATCATGGTGGCATATGCATCATGGAATGAGCAGTGCATGGCATGCTTTTCTTGCAACCTATATGAAAATGCTTGCCAAATAGCCCCATTTTTGCATTTTGTATCTATCACATCTTTGAATGACTTCTTGAATGACTTGCTGTATTTAACTTCAGGCACTTTTTTTTACTGTCTTCAATGAAGAGAACCCAAACAAAAAATTTCACATTTAACTATTTTTTGTTTGGCCAGTTGGCGAAGCATCGCTACATGCACAGAATGCACAGACAATGGGACAGAAATAAGGACAGAGCATTTGTCCTGTCCATCCTTAACCCTGTATTTGTCTGTTCACGCATGTCACCCATGTATCAAATTCAAGAATAGCAACACCTGGAGGTAATGTTTGAGGTAGTAGACATATCAAGGTGTTTATCATAACTTCAATGTGTGATGCATCCTTCCTTATAAGGAACGACAATTTACAGCCTTGTATGGAATTCATTAACAAAATGATTCATTCTTTGTGTTTGTGTTCGGTTGTTCTGTTCACATTTCCTTTGTCCATAATAGTAAATCTTTTTCTTTGTTTTGCTTTCTTTTCACAGCAATTTTTGTGTGTGAAGAAGGAGGTGTGAGATACAAATTATGAAATAGGAAACATGATTTTTGGATGCTTAAAGGACACACGCAAGGGAGAAACACACAGAGCACCAACTACCATCTGATTTATTAAAATACAAGATGGGGTACAGTGCACTTCATGCGCATGCGCAAAACAGGAGATTATTAACAACAGTATTATTTTTGCCGATACATCTGTGTTTTAAACAAGTGCAACTCAGTGGCATAAAACATGACTGAGGTATTGCGCACACACATAATACCTTTCTTTTTGATGTGGTGTGCCTGCAAGGGTTCATTGACAGTTTTATTACTGCTCCTATCCAGTGTGGCAACGCATGTAAAGTATGACTCACATGCGCAAGCATTGCAATGTGCATTAGGATGCCCACCATCCAATTTGTTTAGATTGTTGAAATGCTCCCTCAGGCTATCATTCAGGCCTCTGCCCATTTGGCGTACACACCACTTTCTTTAGCTAAGAGGAATCTCGTAGACTACCCCAACAGCGCAGTGCACAAATCGCTTAGCATGCTTCTTCGTGCAGACTTGTATCAACGTACTCGTGGTACAACAACATAGCCAGGCCAGTTGCTTGGGGGTGGAAGAAATGACACAGACACCATATCTAGCTGGCCACCTTCATAAGAAGTATGGTTCTTTGGGCTAGTTGGTTAGATACAGCAATGGGGGTCATAGCACCGGAAGACACGGACAGGAACAACACAGCCAGACGTGCACTAACTTTCAACTGAGTGCTTGTTTCCAGAAAAACCACCGTATTTGTAGGACCACACATCGAAAAGGCCAAATCACTGCATGTGAAAACCAGCCACTTTCAGAAATGCAAATTCACTTGTCGTCAGAGCAACTGAAGGGGAACCAATGCAGTTATCAGTGGCCCTCGTTATTAAAGCAGCTTCAACAACTTCTTCTGTAATTTTAGCTACATTTCTATACAAAACAGAGCGCTTCTTAAACTAGGGTCTACACCCACAATCACCGCAATGCACACACGCACGACCATCCCAGCATCAGTTCAATTGTTGGTCATGTTTTCTTACCTACAATTCAGGCATCTCCAAGGCTGCCCAATGTAGACCTCTCCACACGATAATGAAAGGAGATACATGGCATTCTTTACATGTGACACAGGAGTGGGCCATTGATTTTTTTTACAACCTGCGCATTTTTTGGCTAACGGATCTGTGGTACTGCTGAGCGATTTTTGTGGAGCAGAAAATACTACATCTACTTTCACCTTCCGTCCAATTTTCTTTAGTGCATGTGATACGTTATGCAAATACGGAACCACCTTTTTCATATTGTCAGAATTGCGCATGTGCATGCCATTCTGTTTAACTCCTTTAATGCACTTCCTGCTACTGAAACAAGTATATGGTCAGAGTAACCTGCATCCGATAGACGCCCTTTTTGTATGTCAAAGCTTCTAGACCTTTTATGGGGGCATGAGTTCCAGAGCGCATTGTAAAGACACAGGTTAGCTGTTGCTCTTTTCTCTAGCTTAGAATGAGGTGAACGATGCAAAAGCAGCATCTTATTGCCACGAGGATGATATTTCCAACAAATATGATTCTTCAAAAAGAAATCTTAAGTCTAAAAACTGGATTGAATTACATGTGTTATCACCATGCTGTCAAGACATCAAAAAAAAATGTTAACTATATCATTTGCATATTGAGTGGAATCAAACAGGACTAAGTTATTGTCTACATATCTAAATATTTGGTGATCCTCACCTCAGACTTACAAACTTCTATGACCTTCCATAATAAGCGAAGAAAGTATTGCTAAGTATGGGGGCTAGACACGACACAATGCAAACCCCTCTGTTTTGGAGATAGATGTGTCCATCACATTCCACGTAGATTGAATTCAAATAGAACGTAAGAAGTTCTAAGAACCCACTCACTGAAAAGCCTGTCTTAGTCTGAAACCCAATTACTCCAAAATGATCAGTGCATTCTGCAACAGATGTCAAAAGAAAGCTTTGAGGCATGGACTAATACAAGTCCTTCACCTCGATAGAACAGGCTGAAATGCCCTTGTCACAATCCGTTCTAAAGAACTGCACCATCTCACTCGAGCTTCTTGAAATAAACAAATCGTCGATGTTCAACAAGTGTAATGCATCCTTAACAAAACCGGCAACCACTTTCTGCCAAGTGCCTCTCTCTGACACAATCGCTCTCAAAGGCCTTCCAGTTTGAGTTTTCACAGAAAGCATGACTTTTAAGTGAAGGTCCTCAGTTTTTTCCAAACACTTTCCTAGCCAAGCTAGGTTGAGGCGAGAGCACAATTTTTTCCCTTCAGCCTTTAATTTCGTTTGTGAAACTCCCTCACCTCTTTTCATTACAAATGTACTGCTTCAAGAGCTTTTGATGCAAACTTGCCCTCAGTGACGACAACAAAACCACCATCTTTATCCGCTGGTAGGATGCACAGGGAATTGTCCTGGAAGAACTGCTGCATGCGATAAACAGGTTGATGGGTCGAGGCAAGTTTCTTTTGGGACACCACACTGGCACATTCATTCAGGAGAATGTCATGATCACTGTCCGGAGCAGCCTTTACCACACATCTTGCCTTGAAAATCGGCTCGGGAGCCGGCTTGTTGGGTTCTGCAGCAAACTGTGGTCCCAGGCGCTCGTCCTGTTGTCGCGCTCCTGACCATGTCTTTCAGGGCTATGACCCCATTGCTGGACCTTCTTAAGGTTGTGGCTAATTTTGTGCATGTATGGCACAACTTCGGGTCTAGTGGCGCCTGTTCTGATAACATCAGACTTGGAACTCAACCAACTTTTCTTCACCTTATGGTGAACAGATTCAGCCACAGCATGAACGACCAATTGAGGGAAACCAGCTTTGAAATGTCTAGTGATCTGGTATGAAAAGCTTGCCTGCATTGTACGAACACATAATCTCTTGAGTTAAACACTTTCATTCTTTGTCATTTCTTTAGTAGGTCCTTTGTTACTTTGGAAAAGTTGGGGCGTGCATGGTCGGCGAGGGCGATGGCATCGCGCACATACTCGCTTGTTGAGATAGAAGCAGGAGGAAGTGCCGTGTCAAGGGGCAAGGTCGGTTCGCGACCGTAGAGTAGATAAAAGGGAGAAAATCCGGTGGTGTCGTGCCGGGAAGAATTATAAGCAAATGTCACATAAGGAAGGGCAATGTCCCAGTCGTGGTGGTCCTTGGAAATGTACTTGGACAGCATATCGGTAAGAGTACGGTTTAACCGCTCTGTCAGGCCATTGGTTTGAGGATGGTATTATAATGAGGTAATGGTATACAATGGTATTAATATATAATAATGGTATTAATATAATATATAATGGTATTATATATGAGGTAGTCAGCTTATGCTGAATGGAGCAGGAACGTACAATGTCGGCGATAACTTTCGGGAGGAAGTTACAACCACGGTCAGTAAGCAGCTGTCGCGGGGCGCCATGCACTAAGATAATGTCACGCAAGAGAAAGTCCGCGACGTCAGTGGCGCAACTGGTAGGTAGAGCCCGCGTGATAGCGTATCGGGTGGCGTAGTCAGTTGCGACGGCTACCCATTTGTTCTCAGAGGATGACGTGGGAAAGGGACCGAGGAGGTCTAATCCAACACGAAAAAACGGTTCCACAGGGACAGTGATCTGCCGGAGATGACCGGCAGGTAGCACCTGAGGTGTTTTTCAACGCTGGCAGGTATCACAGGCAGCAACATAGCATCGGACGAAGCGAGCGAAACCAGGTCAATAGAAGCGGCGGCGGACGCGGTCGTACGTGCGGGTTACGTGAAGATGTCCTGCAGTAAGTGCGTCATGCATCTCAAAGAGCACAGTCTGTCGTAGATGTTTTGGCACGACAAGAAGATCAGGGCCATCAGGGAGGAAGTTCCTTCGGTACAGAATGCCGCCCTGGAGGACATATCGGCGAACGGACGCGTCGGTAGGTGTAGAGCGCCGACGCTCGATGAGTGCTCGCAGCGGTAGGTCGGCGAATGTAGCGAAGGCAGACACAGAGAAAATGCCGTTGGCGGTACTACTGTCTGCGTCGTCAGGCTCGTCTACCGGGTAACGAGACAGGCAGTCAGCGTCCTTGTGTAGTCGGCCAGATTTGTAGGTGTCAGTATATGAATATTCTTGGAGGCGTAAGGCCCAGCGACCAAGTCTTCCTGTAGGATCTTTCAGTGAGCATAACCAGCAAAGCGCGTGATGGTCTGTGATAACGGAAAAGGGTCAGCCATATAAGTATCGGCGGCACTTCGCAACCGCCCAAACTAGGGCCAGACACTCATGCTCAGTGATGGAGTAGTTGCGCTCGGAGGGTGAGAGGAGCCTGCTGGCGTGAGCGATAACACGGTCGTTGCTGCGCTGGCGTTGTGCCAGTACTGCGCCAATTCCGTGACCACTGGCATCACTACGGACTTCGGTAGGCGCAGAAGGATCGAAATGGGCCAGAAAGAGAGGCGTTGTGAGAATGTCGATTAGATGCGAGAACACAGAGGCGTTGTTATCGCCCCACTGGAAAGGGGCGTCTCTTTTCAAAAGCTCGGTTAGTGGTCGTACTATGGCCGCGAAATTTTTCACGAAACGGCAGAAGTAGGAACAAAGGCCGATGAAGCTGCGCACATCCTTGACACACTTCGGAACAGGGAAGTGCGTAACAGCATGGATCTTGCCTGGGTCCGGTTGCACTCCGTTCGCGTCAACGAGATGCCCAAGCACGGTAATCTGGCGACGGCCAAATTGGCACTTCAATGCGTTCAGTTGCAGACCGGCGCGACGAAAAATGTCCAGGACTGCCGAGAGGCACTCGAGGTGCGTAGCGAACATTGGGGAGAATACTATAATGTCGTCCAAGTAGCACAGGCATGTGGACCATTTGAAACCGGGAAGAAGGGAGTCCATCATGCGTTCAAAAGTGGCAGGAGCGTTACATAGACCGAACGGCATCACTTTGAATTGATAAAGACCGTCCGGAGTTACAAAACCAGTCTTCTCGCGGTCGAGATCGTCCACGGCAATCTGCCAGTAGCTGGAGCGGAGGTCAATAGAGGAGAAGTAGCGAGCACCGTGGAGGCAGTCAAGGGCGTCATCGATCCGAGTTAGGGGATACACGTCCTTTTTGGTAAACCTGTTAAGGTGCCGATAATCCACGCAAAAGCGCCATGAGCCATCCTTCTTTTTTACCAGTACAACAGGTGACGCCCATGGACTACATGACAGTTCTATGATGTTCTTGGCAAGCATTTTGCGAACTTCTGCGTGAATAACTTGACGCTCAGCCGGTGACACTCGATACGGGCGGCGATGAATAGGAGGGGCATCGCCGGTATTAATGCGATGTTTAACAGCTGTAGTTTGGGCCAAAGGACGATCGTTAAAGTAAAAAATATCGTTGTAGGAAAGCAGAACACGGTAGAGCTCACGAGCGTGCTCGGACGGCATGTCGGGCGCAATCATTTTCTGTAAGTCACGATGGTACAAGTTGTCGACTGCAATGGTAGAGGAGGATCGGCTGAATTGTTGTCTACTGAAATCGATGCTACAGATTGATCTTCGAATGAGCAAAGCTGGGCCAGAGACATCCCGCGTGGCAGCACTTGTGTCGTCAAGCCAAAATTGACCACTGGCAGGCAGACGCAATTCGCCGTAATAGATAAAACGGTATGAGGTACCATGATCCCGTGTGTAAGGAGGACGTCTTGCATAGGAGCCGCAATATAGTGACCGTCGGGCACTGGTGGGGATGACACTAGGTCAACGTAAGTCGGTGCCGAAGGTGGCAAGCGAACGAAGTCGACGGAACTGAGGCGACTGGGATGTGGTTCAGCGGGATTTAGAACAGGCAGGTCAAGGCGGAGAGTACTGGCGGAACAATCGATGAGAGCAGACCGGGCACCCAGCACCTCCACCAGATATGTTACGTAAGAAGACGCAGATGAAAAGCTATATACAAGTATATTTACAACGTAATACGCCGCACTTGGCCAAGAGGCAACAGCCCACGCTAGCCTCTAATCGTCGTCGTCGTCTTCTTAGTGCTCGCCTCTTCGTCATTGGTAATACTATTTCGTAGCAATATGACTAATAAAAATCGGGCCCCTCGGTTAACCTTCTTTCTTCCCCCTTGACCCAGTATTTTTTTACAGATATCTCGGTGTGCATATTACTAGCAATCTTTCTTGGAAAAGATACATTGAATACATCACGTCGAAAGCTAACCGCATGCTTGGTTATCTCACACATAACTTTTCTTAAGCTCCACCGAAACTAAAACAACAACTTTACGTCACTTATGTCAGACCTACCCTTGAATACGCATGCTCAATATGGGACCCTGGGCATGCTGCTTTAATAAATATCCTTGAAAGTGTGCAAAATTGATCACTCCGATTCATTCTTAACAATTATCATCGTACTGCTAGTGTTACTAACATGAAACTTGCTCTTGGCACTCCCCTTCTCTCTTCCCACAAAAAATTACCTCGTCTCCCTCTTCCACAAAATCTACTATCATAACCGTGAGCTCAAGTCCCAGTACATTACCCCAGCATCTTATATCTCCGCACATGTCGATCATCGCTTCAAAGTTCATTACCTGCGCAGCGCACAGTCACCTACTCATATTCATTCTTGCCGAGAACATGTCTTGAGTGGAACCGCCTGCCTGCATCACTAGTCGCTATCACAGATACAGTTCGTTTTCGCAGAGCACTAACAAACGAATTATAAACCTACTTCAAAACTGCGTCATTACCGTGTTGTCACCTATTGCTATCGTTTTCTTTCATTGCTATTATTCCATGTTTTCGTTTTTCTATACCTGTTACTTGATATTTAAGTGTTCATATTTGCTATGTTACTTTTGTGCTCATTTACCTGTAGTTGCTGTATTTTCTTTGTGATATAACTATGTTCTTCACTTCTTGTATTTATTTTATATGTACTGATATACTAAAGCCCCTCCCCTCTATAATGCTTCTTCTAAGCCCTGAGGGAAATGAATAAATAAATAAATAAATAAAGGTGTTCAAATAAAATTACAATAAGGACAGAAACATCATCACATCACATCACTTTATTTTCCTTAAAGACCCCTTTCGGGGTGTTACATAAGGGGTGGGGTTTACAATATGCAGGCATTCACAGAAGTCGAAAATGTGGATGGACAGGTTATGGCAGCGACATGGTGGGGAAGGCCGTTCCAGTCAGTTGCTGTTCGTGAGAAAAATGAGTTCATGAAGGTAGTAGTACAGGCTCGTGGACGCAAAACTTGAAGAGGGTGACCGATGCAATAGGATCTGGGTGGTGGAGGTGCGCAGATGTATGGTTCTTGTCTTAGGGGTGAATAAAAAAACTTGTGTCATTTCAACTTTGCTCACCAATGCAGCCTCATCATAGTTAGTAATGCATTCAAACACGGCAGTAAACAGTCTAGAGCGAGGAACACAATGGGTCCTCTATGTCCACTGAAAATTCGTAGCCCACACTGTTACAACCCCGAAAAAACTGAACAACTTGGTCAGAATTCTTAGTGAGGTACGGGTCCTTAACCTTAAGTGCATTAAGAGCTGTTAGAAGAAAACTACTGACCTGATATTGCCACGTCCCTTTCTCGCTTATAATAGACTGAAATGGGTTCTCTATTGCGTGTGTTTTCGCACTAAAAAATGCAGCTGGAGTGTCCCGTTAGTGATTCAAGATTTGCTTGGCCAGTTTTACGCAACCCCATTCTTCACATAGTTTAACAGCAGTTCTTTTAACGTTTGCTAAACTGACTTTAGTTTGGTTGAAATTTTTTGTTGATGGCCTGCAAGGATTTCTCATTAAACATGCTTTCTATCTTCTAAATCGAACTAACTTGCCCAAGACGTTTTATTAGAAATTACAAAAGTTTCGTCTTCAGATCACTTCCTGCAGAAATAATAACTTATGTGGAAAAGCTGTTCGAATAGTGAAATTTATTAATCGATTATGAACATTTAGAAAAAGAGACCATTGAATATGGAATAAAATACTGGATATTTTCTCATTTCTACACAATGTGAAATATAAAGTTTGAATGGGAGCCCATGTGGTAAAAAAACATATTTGCATTATTTGATTAGGGCACATAATGTCATTCACGACTGGACATGCAGTCAGCTGAGGGCCTTCTACAGCTCCCTTCAGTTATCTGGTGTACTGTGACAATGACAGTATGGAACAAGGGGACAGCATGTCACCAGATGCACATAGTGTTGTTTTCATTGAAGGAGTCAAGTGTAATACTACAGCACTGCGTGCTGTTTAAAGAGGTGCAACCAGGGTGAGATTGGCCAAGTAAAAAAAAAATTGCTTTGCCTAAATTTAGACAACAAATTCATAGGCTACCTAAATGGGAGGCACTATTACAGAATGACTGGAAAGGATTTTACAGAAGTTGGGTTCTCTATCTGTTCTTTGGGGGAGCCTCTCCACAGCATCTGCAGCTGTCTTGCAGCAGAATTGAATTGAATTGAATTGAATTGAATTTTATTCTCCTTGAAACAAATACACAAGGAAGGAGCAGCCACAAAAAGCTACTGAGATTAGTACCTTGACGAGGTGGCTGCCCCATTACACAGCAGCAGCAGCAGTAGTTATGAAACAATTTTCGTACAAATGACTGCTTTCATACATATGCACGGACAATGATTGCACAATGGAACATAACAATGGAATATAAGCATTTTGCAAAATACAAAAGGAAACTTCACATTAATGAGCAAAATATACGAAAACATAAATGCATCATAGTTCACAGGAACTGATCTCGCATTGTTTTTTTTGACAACTGTGACACATCTACAGATTTGTTGGCAAAATTATTGAGCAGAGCTGGGAGAGTAAAAGCGATCGATTGTTTCGCATAGTTGTTTTGAGGTGTAGGTATGTGCCAAATATTATGGTGACGCGGAGGGTATACGGCAATATTTTCTCTTAATTCTGAAATCTCGCTGTAAAAAGAGTTGTTCTTTTTTGTGGCCGAACAGTATGTCTGGAGTAAACGATAATTATAAAAATCATGGATATTTATAACCTTAAACTGTTTAAAGAGTTGCTGCGTGTGAGAATCATATGGGACGTTTGCAATTATTCGCATAAACTTCTTTTGAATTAGGAACAGTCTGTTTAGATTCGTTGTTGTTGTTGTGCCCCATACTAGGTGGGCGTAGGATAACTGAGAAAGGGCTAACGAATTATATAGTAGTAGCTTTATACGTTGAGGAATGATATGTCTACATTTGTTTAGCATACCCGCAGTTTTGCACAATTTTTTATGAGTTTCGCGGATATGGTCATCCCAAGTTAAAGTACTTGAAAAATATACGCCCAGCACTTTCATGCATTCTACTATTTCAATCACATTGTGGCCAAGTGTAATCAGCGGCAAATTTACAACCTTATTTTTTGGTCTGAAGAGTATTGCTTTTGTTTTTGCGGTATTAATAAGTAAGGAGTTGCACTTTGTCCATTCCAGTAACACCGGCATTGTTTCATCAGATATCTTTTGTATTTCGTCAGTTGTTTTACCGGTGATTAATAATGTAGCGTCATCAGCATAGCAAATTGATGTTACATGTGGATTTGAGGTAAAGGAGTGTAGGTCGTTAATGTAAACACAAAATAAAAGTGGCCCCAATATGCTGCCCTGAGGTACTCCCATTTTTATGCATTTAATATCTGAAGAAGATGTTCCTATTGATACATACTGCTTACGATGCCCTAAATAAGAAGCTAGGAGGTCATACGCAATGCCGTGTACACCGTGTGACTGCAATTTATCAAGTAGTAGTTCATGCTGTAATGAATCAAAGGCTTTCGATAAATCTACATATACTGCCAGTGTTAAATTATGGTCTGAAAAGTTTTTTAAGATTATTTCCTTTTGCTTTAGCAGCGCGGTTTCCGTCGAACAATGCTGACGAAATCCATGCTGAAAATTGTGTAGTAATGACTGCTTAGAAAAATAGTTAGACAATCTTATATACAAGAGCTTTTCTATCGCTTTGGAAAAAACTGGTAAAATCGATATAGGTCTATAGTTCTTCAACACATTTCTGTCACCGCCCTTAAAAATTAAAGTTACTTTTGCAATCTGCATGTTTTTTGGAAATACACCAGTGGAGAGGATAAGATTAAAAATGTGCGTTAATGGACGCGCTATCTCATGCACTGCATACTTTAGTGGTCCTAATTGTAGGTTGTCTACGTCGCAAACGCTACTGTTTTTAAGGTTTGTTATTGCAGAAGCTACCTCTTGAGCGTCTGTTGGGCAAAAAAATATGGTGTTTGGGGTTGTGCAAGGTCTGTGTATACTTTTGTGTTGTTGTACTGCATTACGTGTGAATTGGTTTATGAAAAAATTGTTGAACAGATTGGCTAAAGCAGAACCAGAAACATAATCGTTACCGTAACATATTGAGTCAATTTCGGTGGAATCTTGGTTACGCCCGAGCACGGTGTTTATTTTTTTCCAGGTTAGGTCGGTACGCTTAGTGTCATGTGAAAATAGATTAGAGTAATACGCCGTCCTCGCTTTCCGGAGCAACTTCACAACGTTGTTTCTAAGCCGCTTAAATTCAGCAAATACATTTATTTCCTTGGTTTTGAGGAAGGTAGCGTAAAGTTGTTCTTTGGTTTTAATTTTATCGTATATATCCTTGCTCACCCAAGGTTTTCTTATTTTGTATGTCCGTTTAGCAGTTTTTGTGGGAAAACTTGCGTGATAAGCATTTTTTACTACATTAAGAAATTCGTCATATGCCTTATCTGCATCTTTGATCTCATATATACACTCCCATGTAACATCCTGCAGGGATTCTTTAAATCGCTTCAAGTTTGCATCTGAAATATCTTGATAAACGCGTTGACGTCTAGGTTTTTTACGGCAAACTGTGTCTAAAAGTAGAAAAACGGGTAAATGATCACTGATATCACAAGCTATGGTGCCAGCCGTAGTTTTTTCAAGCATGGTGTTCGTTATGAATAAATCTAACAAAGTCTCTGATGTGTCTGTTATTCTCGTTGCGCTTGTCGGAACAATATCATAGCCATACATACTAACCGTCGATAACAAAGTCATCAAGAATCATTAAGGATAGTTCCTGCTTGGATCAGTCCTTTTTCACTGACACTCCTACAAGTGTTGTTATTCCTTATTTCTGAACAGAAACGAATATTCCACAAGTTTGAATAGTGAATTGTCAAATGGAATACAAGTGCTATTTGATACGTATTCAAAATATTGGGTATTTATAAGTCCCTAGCTTGTAGATAATGATATGAGCAAATAAATGTTTCTGAAGTCTTTTCTTGGTCATTTATCATGAATCATTAAGCTATGCACAGATATTAGAACACCAAAAAGTAGTGAATTGAAATCATGAAATGCTTCAAACTGATGTGAGATTTTTTTTTGTCACTAGCTGTTCTTACAGTAACTAACACTTCACCGTGTGTGTTACAGAGGCATGTGCACCTAGACACCTGCATGCATTAATGTATTTCTGGTGCACCTGCACTTGTGCTGTGCTTCATTATCTATTCGTGTTTATTTAGTTTACAAAAATTTTTTTTCGTTTCCTTTTATTTTGGTGCCATAGATTGCATGTCACAGTGGAAGGGTGCATCCTCAACGCTGGGCAATGGCTCTTCATCTGAGCATTCTCCTCCAGCCATGTGGGGCGACGCACTCAATAACTCGATGCCTCCTGATGCTGAATCCTAAGACACTGCCTGCAGGAGTTTTTGCTATTACCTTCTGTTATAGGTGCCTAGGGATCATGTGTCCGACACTGACAGTCACGCCTGGCATCTGTCCCCACGTTTGTGAAAGTGCCTTCTTGAGACTTTTTCGTGCTAGGACAATACCAGCTAAGCTAACAACTTTGCACAATCCGATGTGGGTATGACAGCAGCTGAATTCGTGTGTAACTGTTCTTACCACTTAGTATGTTTTGTAAGGTAGTTGTACAGTGAAACTGTACTTCAGGGATCCTAAACATATTATTTTCTCCTTTGGTAAGTGCTGACCAGTTTCTATGCTTTCAATTCCTGAATACATAGCTCTTAACTTTACTGATGCATTACTGACACATTACCTCTAATAGATTAAATTTCGCATGCAATCTGCTAAGTTTTTTTTTTTCTTAAGAATGTAATCCAGTGCTACTTTTTTGGCGAGTACACAGAAAGACATCACAGGGTGGGTGCTGTCCTGTCAGTGTCCATCTTGTCATGTCTTCCTGTGTCCTCATCAAAACAAGTAGTGCTGGCTTACTTTCTTAAGAAACATAGTTATGTAAGGCTTCATGGCGCGAAAGCAACCAAAGCTATGATGCACCATTATAAGAAAGAAAAATGCATCACCAACTAGCCCCACTATGTGTTTTGTTGACTGTTCATTAATTATTATCAATATGTTTCACATTGAAGTTAGAATGGTACAAACAATAATTAAGTGTTGGATGAGCAAGCAATTAGTATGTTTTTATTGGCACAAAAATGTGGAAAATGGGGGAAAGGAGCACACTCAATAATATCAATTCATGTGAAAAAAAAAACATCTGTGGAGCGGCACAGAACTGATTTAAGAGCCCTGCTTTTTCTTGTCACATCCAGACGATATTTGAGTGAGGCACTCAGCATTTGCTTGTAATACCTCCAAGAAATCGCCATCAAGGTGCCTGTTTTTCTTTTGTACTGACAACTGCTAGAAACTTTGTTAAGTTGATGGTGGACCCAATGCTTGTGTACCGAATGCTATGCATCTTTTCACTGAGATATGGCATACACATCACTCATGCTTTCTGAGAGGGAGGCTTCTCTTCTGGCCATTCCACTGCCTCACAAAAATTGAGCATGATGGGTCATTAAGATGATACTATGAAGATGCTTGTGTGCTGAAACTAAAAACACCGCAAAGTAGTTCTGTACTTCAAAGTAAGGCTGTTTTTTTTTTCCATTCATGTGTGCGCGCCTTTAATCTGTTCTTCAAATCCCATTCAAAGGGCCAATGCATGGGCACACTTTTTATGCACAGAGCCATTATCCACATTGTCTTACCTGTGCCAGAGCTCAAGGGACTACCTAGTCAGCAAATGCTGTTGTTTGCTTCCCCATGCAGAATACATTTATTGGTGCCTTGTGCTGTGGTGATATTTCACTGCTTTGTAAATATGTATATGTTCCTTACATTGCTTTCACCAGGGATATACTCTATCTTACCAAATCTGTGCAGTGCAAATAAAGCTTCAGGTCATGTTCCAACAAGCAGGGATGTGATCCAGGAGGTTGGGGTTTGGGGCAAGTTGGTGTAGCTTATTTTCATGGTACAATAAAGAATGTAACTGGGCACAGACAAATAAACTACACACTAGAAGTGCCGTTTCTAGTTTAAACTGGACACACACAGCACTTTGTACCCATTTTATTTGTGTCCGGTCGTGTTCTGCTCTGTGTATCCTAAGTCAGACCAGAAGGAATTGTCCAATGCCTACCACTAATCCTTTTGTATGGAATGCTTTCATGGAAGAATCACTGAGTTGTGTACAGTGTGCAAGTCATTTTTTCTCTGCGACATGCAGGCGGTTCTTGCTTCTGGTTGGCTGATTGCACCCGTAGCTTCCACTGCATTGTACAGACTCAGTGAGACATTGTTTACTACAGCATGGTATTTTCTTTTGTGGAACACAGAGGACACATTTTTGGTAGTGGTTCTACAGTGGCGACACCAGGCTTAAGCCAAATGCAACCACTACTTTAACGAATTAGTCTTGAAAAAGTAATCTCCTCTGGTGTGGTGGAGCTGTAACCTTGTTTTTACCGTCCACCAAGTTCAAACTGCTTTTCCTTTTTTTTACCACTGTGCATTTCGCTTGTTGTTTTCAGGGATGCACAAAAAGCACTGGTTACACTCTGTGATCACTTTTATATGGAGTGATCATTTTAGGTTTTCCTGAATTTTCAAAAATTGCCTGTTGCAGGTAACCTAATTCTAGTCCTTAAGCAGAATTATCAGAAAAGTGTACATCACTGCACCATAATTCTAAACACATATCCGAATAATTTTTTAAATTTTACCAATTAAGTTCCCAATCAATTACATTATGGCACATATTGCAATTTACTAATTGTAGCTGCTGAGGTTGCAAGGCATATCCACTAGGAATTATTTTCCATAATAACACCAGTTTGGAGACGGGCACCGTCATACTCACCATAAAAATGCGCTGTTGTTCTAATTAAATTTTAACAAAACACTTTTTTATGCATCGAAGCACAAAAGTAACTGGAACATCCATATTTTGTCCAACACATTGGGAAATAATATCTCGAAAATGGTGTAGCTGTAGCGATCCATTTCAAGTGGTTGTCTTGCAAGTTCACCAGCTACAATTCGTAAGTTGCAGTATGTGCCATAAAGTAATTAAATTAATCTTGCATTTTTATTAATCATCTGAATATGGGCTTAGGTTTCTCGTGCTAGTAATCTCCGCTTTTTCGAGTAATCGAGCTAAAGCACAACAATTATGCTATCTGCCATAGGTGATTTTTAAAAATTCCGGTAAACTTAAGAATGATCACCCTGTATACGTTCTTTGCTTGTTAAGTTTAGGAGAGATCAAGTGTAATGTGGTCACTTGTGAACCTATTTTGTGCTTTGTTAATTTAGTCTGGTATGCATTCACTTTTACTCAAAGTAGGCAGCACCAAGTCATTTCGCTACACCTTTAATCTTTTTTCTAATAGCAGTAGAAATGGAGTTTCTCAATTAATTTTGTTTCTTTTGTTTTAGCCATTTCATGAGGCATAATTGTTTGCTTGGCATAACTTTGTTGTATAATGCTTTTCTTTTTGCTTTTGTCAAGCGCTGCCATTTCATATAATAAGCTGTGATGGGCTGATGTGCAGTAGAGTTTATAGTGCATTACTGTTGCTCAGCAGAGTTGTAAGTATGGTCAGATATCGCAGCACTGGTGGCCATTACATTTTTGCCACATTGTCTTTGCAGTGGGGGCCATTACATTGTGTCGACAGCTGTGCTGTTTTTTTAACCACATTCCTTCTGAGTGATCGTTTAAGTTAGTAAATAATACCTTGTTATTTGTGCTATGTATGAAAAACTTCAATTTGTAACATGCAGTCTACTTACAAGGAGGATGGGGACACAAGATGTCTCTTTAACCATATGCCAATGACTGGGATCATGAATTTGTCTGTGTTCATTCTGTACAGCCAAGCTTTCCTGTGAAACTGGCTGTTATAATGATGCATGTAAATTGTGACTGTCACACATGTACAGGAGACACTCTATCTCTGCTTTAAAATATTCTGTAGATGGCATGAAAATTGATGTGCCGTAGACTTTGCTAACTGTCTAGCCTAGCAGTTTGATCTAGATGACAGCTACCTGGTTACTTCATGCGTGGCTGTGCTGGTTTCTCTTGCCTTCCTTTATTTCGCAGGCTTTTCATTGGCAACCTTAACAGTGGCCCTTTCTTCCAAGAAGATCACGTAAATCATCCTTGCTGGCTGATGTCTTGAAATGTACTAGCCTACTGTACGCATGTTGTTGTGTAATTCTTGAACAGTGGTGTCGCATATGACAATCAATTTCGTGTGCTCTATTAATAGAGTGCACCTGCTAGTCTCCTGTTGTTCTTGAAGCAATAAAAGCTATATTTATACATGACCTTGGAGCTTGGAAAGTTCAAATGAGAGAAGTCGAGTTGGCTTCTCAATGAAGGAGTGAGACGATTTGTTTCGACTTTGTGCAGTAACGAAATCAATTATGTAGACTCGACGCGCCATGGTAACCTAGTCGCTATGGCGTTGAGCTGCTAAGCACGAGATCGACTCCCGGCCACGGAGGCCGCATTTTAACAGGGGAAACGTCCATGTAACGTGCATTGGGTGCACGTTAAAGAGCCCCAGGTGGTCAAAATTAAGCCGGAACCCTCCACTATGGCATGCCTCATAATTAAGTCGTGATTTTGGCAAGTAAAAGCCCAAAATTTTTTTAAATTATGTTGACTCGTACATTGATCATCATAACCGAGTGACTGTAGTTTTCTATGGTGAAAATGTTTAATGAGGGACTTTTGCAGATGGCTTTAGCAAAGGTAAGAAACATAATGGCGTTGCTAAATACCCAAATACATTTTGCCATTGCATCTGTTGGCTGCCACACTGATAAATTCGGGTTTTGAAGTTTAATAAATTTAATTTCTATAGTGTTGGGGGGGGGGGGAGCTATGCCGAATTTTTAAGAAACGTATATACGTGTGACCGGCGCAAACAATCCGATGTGCGACGTGGACTAGCGGTTCGGCGACAAGACCTTTTGAGGAAACGTCGTACTCATTGCAGTACATGTGTGCTCCATTGCCCGCGCTAAATCTATAAGATGTTCCAGAAGATGTGTTAATAATGCCTTAAGGTAGGGAAGATGCACCAGTTAAGCGATTTCCCGCGTATTGAGTTTACCAGGACGACATTCACTTCAAAATGCGAGTTAATTAGATAAGTTATGAAAATTAGACCAACTTTATAACTGAAAGAGTGAGAATTAATTCAAGCGCAAGAATTGAAGCAAGTCGTCTAATTACAGGGTGTCTGCCAACCAGAAAAACCGGGAATTCTCAGGGAATTTAAATAGTCTGGAAATACTCAGAGAAAACTCGGGGAACTTGTGCTTAGCTTCAATCAGGGAAAATTAGCTGTAATTTTATTGAAAGGGAACGAAAGTCGTGTTAGTGCTGGTTCCAGTAGCAGAGGAATCGCAACGAATCGTCATTGACGCCGTGTCATCGGCACGAGGTATTGCCAGAGGAGTTAACGACCTATTTTCCAGACGCCCGATTTTTCGTACATGCCCGATAATTCGCGCAGCTTCGCGGCACCATCACGTACTCCATATAGTCAATGTATATTGCCCTGGCTGCAGGTCTGAAATGGCATTAATCAAAGCCACCACCGCCGCCATTTTGCTTATCTTGCCTCCTCTAACCGGCACTCGCACGCAGATCCGCTGGCAGCCGTAGCCACCACCGCGGCAACGTTAGGCCTAGCTGCTTCTAAGTGGAGTTTCCCGGTAAAGCCCCTCAATTTTCCAAAAGTAGCGCCATTCTTAGATCTTTCCGCCACCCCGCTCACCCAGGCGCTTCCTCCACCCCTCCTGTCGCCCCAGCCTCCTCCGCTCCCCAATTGGCCAATCTGTGTCACGTGAAAGCATGCCCCGCGCTTTTGTATATTTTTTTCTTTCCGGCGCAGAGCAGGCGCCGCGCTTTTGTATATCTTTTCTTTCCAGCGCGCTGCGACCCCCATTCTTGGGCCTACGCGACGAAAGTACGGCAGGCGGTTTGAAGGAGCGCGGTAGTTTTATACAATGTGTTAGGGCCGAGTGCTTAATTGCGATGCCGTACTGCTGCGCCTACTGTTGCCACAACAGACCCAGTGACGGCAAAACGCTTTTTGCTTTACCATCCGCCGGGCGCAACGCAAAACGAAGAAAAGTGTGGATTCACAAGATCGGGCGGGCTGACTTCGAGCAAGTGGCAAAGAACGCGCGGCTTTGTGAAGTAAGTGCCACGGCTCCTCCAACCTCTTCTTTTGACGCCCGTGTCAAAACGGGCCCGTGTCCAGTGCATTGGGGGCGCGTTAAAGAACCCCAGCTGAAAAAAAATTAATCCGGAGCCCCCATTATGGCGTGCCTTATGAGATCGTGGTGTTGGGATGTAAAACCCAAGAATCAACTTTTTTTCGGTCTTGTGTGCCTTGACTGTTCCAGTTAACGCAACACTGCTTCCTTGTGAAAACTTACAACGCAAAGGAATACAGACGCACGTAGTATACAGAGATAAAATTAGCACTTCAACGAGAGTGTTGCTGGTGCCAATGAGGGGAGGGAGATAATTATTTTCTGAACCTCTTTCCAGTTGTCCCATCAAGTTCCTTCTTTTTTTTTTCTATCAAATTCTAACCATTTGCACTATAATAAATAAATAACGATTTCATATGCTGGTACATTGTTCAAATTATCTATACCGCCTATGTGTGAAAACGTTGCTCATGGCCACCACAACCTGTGCATGAGCTACGTACATCTGTAAAAGGCGCGGAACAGAAACGGCCCTGCTGCCAGGCATTGCTGACCGCAGACAGTCGGAATCTCTCACGCGCCGGCCGAACAAAAGCATCCTGCAGGTACGTAAATTAACCTACGAAACCACGTGCACATACTTTCACGCTGTCAAAACCTGAAACTCTGGTAATTAATCGCGTGTCTGAGCACACCGCGTGCTTGTGTCGTGTTTCAGCAACACGAACTTTCAACGTGCGCGCGCTTTACGCCTTAAATGCGCCTTGAATAATGGTGCTTTTCTCTATTTCTTCTGCAAATCCGACACGACATTCTTAAGGCCAGTTACCGACTGACAAAGCAAGATCTAGATTGAAAAAACTGCTCCGCAGGACTCGAACGAACTTTTCCGCGGATTTCCTCCCGTAGCGTGTTAGCCGTGGTCTGCTACGGCAGGCCCACCACCGGCGGCGCCACCGTCGAGGCCGCGCCGAGCGGAGGAGGAGGGAAGTGAATGGCGCTACTTTGGGAGATTGAGGGGCTTTATTTCCCGGCGACGGCCGCGCCACCTGTAGCGTCGAAAGCGCAACTCTGGTACTGATCAAACTTCGGTCGACCATGGTCGACGGCGTAGTGGCGCACGTGTTGTTGTTATGACCGCGTGTGATTTGAAACTTCTGAACCACGTGCGCCACCGTCCTGCGGGTAAACGTTCTCATACCGCTGTTTTACGATGGCAAATGTGCAAGACATGTAAAACAGCCCAGGAAGAAAAGCGTGGGGACGGCGGTACTGCTGCGTCAAAGGCTGTAACGGCCGTGCAGTGCTGCCTGCTCTGCGACTCCAGATTTCCTGGCCGGCCGTGGTTTTGTGCTCGCGCTTCCTTCCTGGAGGATCGCACTAGAAAGTATTGGTAGTCAGTAGACTGAAGTTTTTGGTCAAGAAAGAGTCTTGCCGGGCAGCCGACTTACATATTTTTGCAAATTCTCCACATCTTTTAGAGCTATTTATTTTGCTGTATATGAGGCGTACTGCGTGGTGGCTGCAGGTGTTCTGGCTTGCGCGAGTCGCTCAGCACTTCACGCTGTGTGGCTCTGCTTGGGTTCAAGTTGCCGGATACGGTCACCCGAGTCTTGGCGGCAGGAGCGACCCAAGCTTGGTCGTGCCGGTGCCTCGGCAGTTGTAAACAGAGTACTGCGGTTCCCACTGGACCACAGATCTCCAGTGAATGTCCAAAGGACGTCCTACAAAGGATATTTTGATGTCCGTCGGACATCCCTAGAAGTCCCGATGATGTACTACGGATGTCCATAGGATCGTCCGACGCAAGAGAATTGCACATCCCACGAACGTCCATCGTACACCAAAATCAAATTTTCGGACGTCCGCAGGACCTTTGAAGATAATCCCATTGGAGCACCAGCGTCCTACAGATGCCCAGCAGAGATCGAAAACGGGACATTCGGACGTCCCTGGGATTGACGTTCATAGAAACGTCCCCCGAACTTCATAATGGGATATTCGGACGTCCAAGAGATGTTTAAATATGGATTATTCTTATTGCATAACCCGGAGTACATCCCAAGGACATTTTTGCGAGGATGTAGGACGCTTCTGGGACATTTTACCAATCGTCCAAAGGACGTTTGTGGGACATTTGGTTGGGGATTGAGGATATCCACAGGGCGTCCATATTGATTACAAATTACCATAATTGGGACTTTCCTCAGAATGGGCCCTACAGTGCAGCAGGCCTGCTGCAGTTTACATACCATTAACAATGTAAGCTGGTTTTGTGATGACTTGTAGGCAATGATGAAAAGGAACTGCATGGCTCTTGAAGATCCATCCCAGCGGTGAATTTCAATTCAAGTTTATTTTGCATCTATACATGTACAGATGACAGGAGTACAGACAAAAAGCCAAATAAATTCGGCTTGACAAGGTCTGTACCCCCTACAGAAATGGCACCGTGCACAATAAAGAGAACACAAACATAATGGATAAACGAGAAAATAAAGGTGAACATTAGTGAACATTGTATAACAGAAATGCATAAGGGTAAAAAAATGAACAATAGAATGCTGCAAGAAATCATATTACAGAAAGTGAATAGTATAAAATGATACAAATAATACAGCCTTGAAATTCACATCTATAAATAGTAAGTTATATGCAAGCAGAGAAAATTGGTTAAGCATTCATGGCGTCAGTGTATACCAGAGCAACACAAAAAATCCAGGAATCCAATAAGTCAAACAAATATTTTTGTCATGCAAAAGCTGAAGTACCAGGAGATAAGCCAGGAATGCAGCCCACCGCATCTCAAAGCACGTTAAATGAAGGCTGCAGTGCAACTAAGCATTGTGCACATGGTTCCCTGCTACGCTAAGCAAATACATTACATACAACTTGATAAAAATGCATTAATTCAAAACATATATATCAATAGAACAGTTGCAGGAAGATCACTCGTTGAACTCTAAAATGCACTAACAGTTTTTAGTAAAACCCATCAATGCAAATAAAACTCGATAATTTCATCATACAAGTTCAGCTATTAGGAGTTATTTATACCGCACCATGGTTAGTAAACGTGCACATTATTCAAACTCTTTACAAATGCACTTCGCAGTGGGGCCACTATGGAACTTATCACAAGGCTTGCTGTGGGCTCACTGTCATGGACGCAGGCACAGCACATCAATGAAAAATTTGCTGAAATGTTTAGATATGTTAGCCACTTTTAAGTTGCCAGAGCCTTTCCCTAGGCCATATTCAGTAGTTACATACACAAACACGAGGTATGCTAAATTAATATGTCACAACTACATTGGGCAATTAACAAAATTACTCGAGGCTAGTTCAGTGGTCATATATATACAAACAGCTGCTGTATGATCATCCATTTACACTCTAAAAACAGTTGCACCCTTTGGGGTTTATATTTTCCACAGAACAATCATCGTCATCTGACTTGCCTGCATTTCCTTTCTTTAACGCTGCAAGCCCAGTACTTCCATGTCACGAACGGCATGCGCATTATCAGCATGACAGAGCATTCTCGACAGGAAAGTAATGAGCGCAGGGTTTTTAAGAAAGGAAAGGCAAGTAAGACAGATGACGATTATTGTTCTGTCGCAAATTTACACCTCAAAGGGTGCAACTGTTCTTACACTCGTAGAAAAATTTACACCCTTTGGGGCTTATCTTGTCCCACAACAATAATCGTCATCCGTCTTGCCCGCGTTTCCTTTCTCTAACGCGGCGAGCCCGGTACTTCCCAGTCACTAACGGCATGCGCGTTATCAGTGTGACGCAGCATTCTCGACAGGAAAGTAGCGAGCGCCGAGTTTTCAGGAAAGGAAACGCAAGCAAGGCAGATGACGATTATTGTTGCGGGACAAATTTACACCCCAAAGGGTGCAACAGTTTTAAGAGTGTAGAGTAAATGCACTGTGCATCCATAACAAGTTCTGGCAAAGGTAACCAGAGCAAACATCGACACTTTCGTGTGTAGTGACAAGACTATTTTAGTTGACCTAATAATTCGCAGATGCACCTCGGCCAGTAAAAGAACTTCAAAAGCCCTATGCAAAGGTGGGGGGTACAAAGGAAGTTAGTAGGAGGGCTATTGTGGGCTGGCTCACTTCAACGGTCGCGGGCCCATAAATACAATATTTACTGGAAAGTTCAGAGGTGTCTTAGTCATGACGGAAGCTACTCCACTTTCTGCAGGCCTCCTTCAGCGGTTGCACACAGTAGAAGTACTACATATTTTATAGACACACTGGGCATTGAAAAAATTACTCAAGGATCACTTAAGCAGTTGCAAACACGAACATTACTGGACAGTTCACAGATACAAAAGCAGTTACAAGACACTTGCTTCAACAAAATACCAAACTGATGTCACAAGTACTAGAGTTACAAGACACTTGCTGCACTTGAGTGGTCACAAACATAAATTTACCATAAGTGAATTTGTATTTCTGTTTCTTCTGTTTCCATTTACTTGCTTAGAGGCTTGAAGGCCGCTAAGCAAGTAAACAGAAGCTGAATGTGACCTCTCCGTGGCCACAGCCAAATATTGCTGAAATGTCACAGGTACCCTGGCGACTACAAAATTAACTAAAAGCTTGCAGCATGATCGCTTCAGCATTATATGAGTTCACTCATATGAAAAGCTAATAAAGGATTTGTGTGGGCTTGCTTCAGCGGCCACACAAAAACACAATTTCATGCTAAAAATTCACGGGTGTCAGACAGCCTCGATGGAAGTTACCAGAGGCAGAGCGAGGCTGTTCTTCCATGGCAGCAGATACAAATACTTGTGAAAAGATTGCAGGTATCTTGGCGACTAAACATTTTACTAAGGCTCACTGCAGGCTGGCTCAGCAGTCGAAGACAACTACATTGCAGTTCGCGTGTACTAAGAAATTTAGTGGGGCATTTCTGTGGGCTTGCCTGAACAGTCCCAGAGACAAAAAGTAACCCAGAGTTCACAGGTATATCAGCCCATAAGGAAGTCGCCACACGCTGGGTGAAGTCTTTCGTCCATAGTTTCAGATGCAGAACAGAAGAGATCCGGGGTACGCTACACAATTTACTAGTAATCCTGAAGGATCGGTTCCAGTGGTCGCAAACAAGAAAATACATTGCTGAGACCAGAGGTACTAAGAAGGTTAGCAGATTTCCGTGGGCTTGTTTCTGTGCTGGTCATCAACGAAGAATGATGTCGACTCAAAGTGACACCAGGCTCATGGCAGGAACACAGCATGGCTGTAAAGTATGCAATAAAAACGTGTTAGAAATGTTTACGAAAATTGTTATTTAACAACCTGCACATTTAACAGCAATCTGCAGGTTCTGACAGCAACTTTGCTTCTTTGTGGCTTAATACAAACTCGTTTAGCGAACAGTTATAAGAAAAGTAATGATTTCATCTCTGTAGAAAGATAAAAGGAATTCTCCTAGTCACTTGGTCAGCATAGCATAGTTTCGTCCGAAAAGCGAAGCAGCGATTGGAACAGCAAATTACCAAACGGCTATATTTAAGCAGCTGTACGTGTTATCGCCACTTTAAGTTACAGTAAACCTTCGCTTCCTTGTTAAATTAACAAACAGTGTCGTGCGCAAAGCCAAGCATGAACACATCTCCCTGACGGTAAACACGCTGTATGAACGCTGGTGTGAAGAGGGGGCGGTAGCAACACGCGATCGCTTCCTGCTGCTTCCAGCCACAATGCCTTTCCAGAGCCAAATTTACGCGAACTTCGACACTAAGCTGCGCGGGAACAGCGCCCACCAAGCCACTACCCATCGCGGCGCACGTCCGCGTCAGCGGAATTTCATCAGAAGTGTCCGTACAATTCCTATCGCAATAATAATACAAAAATTAGGCAATTGTCGACTATATAACTCCAGTAAATATACAATGACAACATGGGGATGCAACAGGCTCGTAATCTTGTCCAGCGCGTCGCGCACACATGTTAGCACAAACGCTGGCCCAAATGATAGCAAATGCGAGAAAACTGAAGCAGCACGGTTGGTCAACCGCCCTGTGTGCGAGGTGCTGCCATTGAAATACAAATGCCTACAATATAGTTCCGTTATTTGGAACTTCCACGATTGTATTGGTCTTGCAAACGCGATTATGCGAATAAAACTCCAACGATAGACAAAACTTAGGCGACACGGTAAATCACTTGACAGAGTGAGTGAACAAACTCTTATCGTGTCCAGCAAAACGCGATAAAACGCGCATCCGACAGAAATTTAATTAACAGTCAAATTAAATTATGGGGTTTTTACGTGCCAAAACCACTTTCTGATTATGAGGCACGCCGTAGTGGAGGACTCCGGAAATTTCGACCACCTGAGGTTCTTAACATGCACCTAAATCTAAGTACACGGGTGTTTTCGCATATCGCCCTCATCAAAATGCGGGCGCCGCGGCCGGGACTCCATTACTAAACATAGGACAACGTGCGAATTCGGAGCGATAGCCTAATAGGCGTAAACGATTTGATCGTTACAGACATCTGAGACGTAAGCTTGACCTCACCAGCATACTAGCATGCACCTGAGAACGTGTAAAAGATGTCGCCCAAAATTTCGCTATTCCCAGAAACGAATGTGTAGGGCATTGTATGACAGAAACGCGTGGGAAAATTCAGCAGCGCGGCAGGCCAACCATCACGTGCAACAAGTGCTGGGATCGCGGTAAAAATTCCCACAAATGTGTAGTTATTTCAACCGCATGCTATTTTGCGATCGCTCTCGCAGTCGCTGTTACGCAAAGAAAACTCAAACGGCAGACGAAGCTCAATTGGCGACACGCTTAATCAGTGAGGGCTGTAGCGTGACGCAAATTTAGCAGTCAACGAAGATCGACAAACGTTCCCCATTATTAATACGAAACAATACGACCACGTGCGAACGAGCTATAGTATAAGTAGCGTAAATGTGTCAATCGTTACAGGAAGCTGAGGCCTAAGCTTGATCTTATTACCCTCATATTAGCATGCATCCGACCACATGCAAATAGGCAGCAGCCTAACAAGTTGTCCCAAAGTTTCATTATTTCGAAAAATGTGCATGTCACTGGGTGCATGTCGCTGTACGTAATGGTGAAGTGGCCGGCCGCACTGCTGAACTTTAGCACGCTTGTCTTTACGGTTGGTATACCAGCCGTAAAGACAAGCGTGATAAAGTTCAGCAGTGCGGCCGGCCCAATTATCCATCACGCGCAGCAAGTGCTCCGATAGTGATACAGATGCCTACATCTGTATTCCACGTCCCAAGTTCACGTACAAACGTGCACGGTTATTCCTTCTTCTGAGGTCAGCGACAAGCTGTCCCATCATACTTCAAAACCACGATTTCCACTTATTGTGTAGGATCCCACCCCTCTTTATTACGCCCTGCATGACATTAAGAGTATTGAAATAAGTAAATTCAGTTGATCAATCCTTACGCAGTTTTTACGGTTGCTATCGCGATCGTTAAGCAAACAAAACAGCAATGGCAGACGAAGCTTAAGCAACACGGTTACTCACTACGAGCGTGTGATGGAGTCAACCCTCACTAACTCTTATAATAAATTGCGACCACGTGCGAACGAGCTCATCAGCGCGCACGTTTCGTCGTTACAGAGCTGAGACGTGAATTTGACCGTAACACCATACTAGCATGCATCCGTTCACGTGTAAATAAGCAGAAACCTAACAAGTCGCCCAGATGTCTCGTTATCGCGACAACGTGCACGACACTGTTAGCCAAAAAACAATACCAGCCGTAAATACACGAGCTGTTAAATTCAGCAGCGCGACCGGCCATCACGGGCTGCAAATTCTGAAATCGCGATACAAACGACAACGAAGTTTTATTATCCCGAACGAACGCAGTTTTACTATTACTTTGGAAATCCCTGTCACGCAAACAAAACAACAGCACACGTACCGAAGTTTAAGCGACACGGTTATCACTACGAGCACGCGAAGGAATCAGTCAAGTAAGAAAAAGTTTCACTGTTACGTACTAAAAAATACGACCTCTTGCGAACAAGCCATTAAGTCTAACAGTCTAACAAGTCGCCCTAAGGTTTAGTTATTCCAAGAAAAGTGCATGCACTGTTAGTAAGAATATAGCAGCCCTAAAGACAGGCGTATTAAAATTCAGCAGCGCTGCCAGCCATAACGTGCAGAAATGTGCCCCGACCGCGATACAAATGCGTATAAAATTTCAGCTATTTCAAGCTTACGCAGTTGTACGATTGATTGCTATCGCAATCACGGTTACGCAAAGAAAACGCAAACGAAGCTGAAGCAAGGCTATTCTGGACAGTGCGTGTCGGGAAGCTATTATAATTGATACTCATTTTCTTATTATTCGCCACTGCATGTTCAGTAAAAACAACGATAACTTTCGTGGGCTCATCCTGTGTGCTACAGGGGAGTTAACGGTTTAAAGTTTCGAATTCAGAATTTCTTTTAGCGGATATCAGCGCTGCGCAGAAATATAGGACAGAGTAAGCTCAGAAGTTTGCAGAAAAGTAGTACGATGCGATCAAACGCAACACAACGCATGGTCAATCGCCGATTGATGTTACCGTCGCTGCAAAAGATGGGGATGTACTACAATGCCTGTCCTTCGATTATGCGCAGACACGACACTTGCGGGGCTGCTAATAAAAAAACATTGATTTCATGAACTGTCACTTACCACTTGATAGGCGTAAGACGTACAGGCGCCGCAGAAATGGAGCTCCAAAGCGCATGACAAAAACGTTCACCTGGAGCTGGCCAACGCTCACCCTGGAACTCATGAGCACATGGCACAACGATTCAACCACCACGTTCAAAGAGAACGCGCGAACTGAGCTTGTGAGAGCGCGGAGCACACCAACCCAGCAACCTTTGCAAGCCTTCAGCATTTCCGAGCTTGCAAAGAAGGGTGAAGAGATCCAATAAGACCACGTCGTTAAGTCATGTGACCGACTACGCGCAAATCAGCGCAAAGCGTGCGTGTGCATGCAACAGACAGTGGTGATTCGACTGGGTAAAGACAGTCACTGCTCCGTACAACGGCAGGGGTTGCTGGCGTTGCAGAGCTTGCCGTAATCCTCTTTCTCGACATGTTCGGATAGCGTGGGAGCATAGGGCACGATTGATTCGGTTACGCGGGTTACGCTTTGCGGTAGGTGGTAATGCGCAGCTGTTCCAGCGTTCTACCTGCCGCTTTGTGACGTTTCCTCCCCATATGCTTGTGCAGTTTCGGTCCTTTATGTAAACTTCTCCATTTATCGTCTGCATTGGAAGTTTGATTATGAGTGCAGCAACTTCATATTGCTGGCTGACATGTCTTTTCGGAAGAGCGTGCGCTGAAGGCAGCCGTGGTAGAGATTTATATGCCGCGATATGATCACATAGTACGTGTTGGACTGTGTGTTGGTCCCACATAAGGCCGGTACGGGACATCCCGTTGAACACATCCTTCGGACATCCATAGGATTAAAGTTTTGGGATTTTGTTTAGATCCCAGAAGTTTAATCGTGTGGATGTCTGAAGGATGTCTTAAATAGGACATACCGAAATTAATGTCCACATGTTATCCACTGGACATCCTGACCGGGACTTGGACGTTCGGATCTTATCGGGATGTCCAGAGGATATTCGTGGTCCAATGGGTTGCTTGTCTAATAGCAGTCTAGTAAAAATTTTCTGCAAGTTGTTTACAAGAACCTTTTAGTAATTTTAAATGATATGGCGCCTATCATCCCTGGCCAATGAGGCTTTGCAAGCGTGTCAAAACAGCACCCCGGAAGGACACGTTTTGTCTACGGCACGGGTCAACGGTAACTCAAATGGTTGGATAAGAACACCTACGGTTTCATTTGTTGCAATTGCTACGAATGGGTGGATGTCTGATTTTCCCTTCTTTAATTACTTCTCTCCACCTTGCGGGTTTCCGCAGAACTACTACGTCAAACCCTTGCCTTTGCTTCGTGTTTTCGACAAATTCGACTTCACCCTGCCATCTGCTAGCCGCCTGGTTAGCTGAGATGGTAGACCGGCTGCCCCGGAAAGGCGGTGGTCCCGGTTTCGAGTCCCGGACCAGGACGATTTTTTCTTCAACTTTGAGGCTTTTCTTTCGAGGAACCCCTTTGCATTTCCTTTGTAGCAATTGCTGCGAACAGGTGAATGTCTTATTTTCCCTTCTTTGCCTACGTCTAACGTTTAGTAAGTTCAGCCATGCCTGCACACTCAATTGAGCTGCTTGATCAAAGCATAATATTGTTACGTAGGAAGACACCGACGAAAAGCTATTTACAAGTATATTTACAAGGCAATACGCCGCAGTTGACCAAGAGGCAACAGCCCGCGCTAGATTCCAATCGTCGTCTTCGTCTTCTTCCTGCTCGGCTCTTCATCATTGGGAATACTACCCCGTAGTACTACCCCCGGGGGCAAAAGCGCCGTCCCGGAGCGACTAGAGGCTGGACTCTGAAGCAGTGTAGTAGCTCTTGAGCCTACTGACGTGCACGACATCACTAGACGCCAGAGTAGATGACGAGGTTGAGCTCACAGGAGCAATTTCATAAGTCACAGGCGTCACCTGGCGCAGCACGTGGTAGGGCCCTGTGTATCGCGAAAGGAGCTTTTCGGAAAGTCCAACGTGACGACAGGGCGACCACAGGAGCACGAGTGCACCAGGCGAAAACTGTACGTCACGGTGGCGGGCGTTGTACTGACGCTGCTGCGTGGTTTGCGAGTCCGTCAGTCGAGCACGGGCAAGCTGGCGTGCATGATCGGCGAAGGCGATGGCGTCGCGCGCATACTCGGTTGTTGAGGTCGCAGCAGGAGGAAGTACCGTGTCTAGAGGCAAGGTCGGTTCGCGACCGTAGAGTAGATAAAATGGAGAAAATCCGGCGGTGTCGTGCCTGGAAGAATTGTAAGCAAAGGTGACGTAAGGAAGGGCAACGTCCCAGTCGTGGTGGTCCTTCGAAACGTACTTGGACAGCATGTCGGTAAGAGTACGGTTTAAGCGCTCTGTCAGGCCATTGGTTTGAGGATGGTATGAGGTAGTCAGCTTGTGTTGAATAGAGCACGAACGCGCAATGTCGGCGATAACTTCCGAGAGGAAGTTACGACCACGGTCAGTAAGCAGCTGTCGCGGGGCGCCATGCACTAAGATAATGTCGCGCAAGAGAAAGTCCGCGACGTCAGTGGCGCAACTGGTAGGTAGAGCCCGCGTGATAGCGTATCGGGTGGCGTAATCAGTTGCGACGGCTACCCATTTGTTCTCAGAGGATGACGTGGGAAAGGGACCGAGGAGGTCTAATCCAACACGAAAAAACGGTTCCACAGGGACGGTGATCGGCTGGAGATGACCGGAAGGTAGCACCTGAGGCGTTTTCCGACGCTGGCAGGGATCACAGGCAGCAACATAGCGTCGGACGGAGCGAGCAAGACCAGGCCAATAGAAGCGGCGGCGGACGCGGTCGTACGTGCGGGTTACGCCAAGATGTCCTGCAGTGTGTGCGTCATGCATATGAAAGAGCACAGTCTGTCGTAGATGTTTTGGCACGACGAGAAGAAGATCAGGGAGGAAGCTCCTTCGGTACAGAATGCCGCCCTGGAGGACATATCGGCGAACGGATGCGTCGGTAGGTGTAGAGCGCAGACGGTCGATGAGTACGCGCAGCGATAGGTCTCGGTACTGCTCATCGGCGATGCTATAGCGAAGGCAGACACAGAGAAAATGCCGTCGGCGGTACTACTGTCGGCGTCGTCTGGCTCGTCTACCGGGTAGCGAGACAGGCAGTCAGCGTCCTTGTGTAGTCGGCCAGATTTGTAGGTGACAGAGAACGAATATTCTTGGAGGCGTAAGGCCCAGCGACCAAGTCTTCCTGAAGGGTCTTTCAATGAGCATAACCAACAAAGCGCCTGATGGTCTGTGATAACGGAAAAGGGTCGGCCATATAAGTATGGGCGGAACTTCGCAACCGCCCAAACTAGGGCCAGACACTCACGCTCAGTGATGGAATAGTTGCGCTCCGCGGGCGAGAGGAGCCTGCTGGCGCAAGTGATAACACGGTCGTGGCCAGGCTGGCGTTGTGCCAGTACTGCGCCAATTCCGTGACTGCTGGCATCAGTACGGACTTCGGTAGGCGCAGAAGGATCGAAATGGGCCAGAACGGGAGGCGTTGTGAGAAGATCGATGAGAAGCGAGAATGCAGAGGCCTCGTTATCGCCCCACTGGAAAGGGGCGTCTTTTTTCAAAAGCTCGGTTAGTGGTCGTGCTATGGCCGCGAAATTTTTGACGAAACGCCGGAAGTACGAGCAAAGGCCGATGAAGCTGCGCACATCCTTGACACACTTCGGAACAGGGAAGTGCGTAACAGCATGGATTTTGCCTGGGTCCGGTTGCACTCCGTTCGCGTCAACGAGATGTCCAAGGACGGTAATCTGGCGACGGCCGAATTGGCACTTCGATGCGTTGAGCTGCAGACCGGCTCGCCGAAAAACGTCCAGGACTGCTGAGAGGCGCTCGAGGTGCGTATCGAATGTTGGGGAGAATACTATAACGTCGTCCAAGTAGCACAGGCACGTGGACCATTTGAAACCGTGAAGAAGGGAGTCCATCATGCGTTCAAAAGTGGCAGGAGCGTTACATAGGCCGAACGGCATCACCTTGAATTGATAAAGACCGTCGGGTGTAACAAAGGCAGTCTTCTCGCGGTCGAGATCGTCCACGGCAATCTGCCAATAGCCGGAGCGAAGGTCAATAGAGGAGAAATAGCGAGCACCGTGGAGGCAGTCAAGGGCGTCATCAATCCGAGGTAGGGGATACACGTCCTTTTTGGTAACCCTGTTAAGGTGCCGATAATCCACGCAAAAGCGCCATGAGCCATCCCTCTTTTTTACCAGCACAACCGGCGACGCCCATGGACTACATGACGGTTCAATAATGTTCTTGGCAAGCATTTTGCGAACTTTCAATTGCGAACATTTTTCATTTTGCGAACCCCGTAGCAATATGATATTGAGTGTACTCAGGCTAGAGATACGCTGCAGTTGTATTTGTCTTGGTGGAAGTGACACTTCTCATGATTCAGTTCTCATGATATGACTAATAAGAAAATCGGGCCCCTCGGTTAACCCCCTTTCTTCTCGTTTACTTCACCAGCACAGTCACACCACCGGTTTCTTTCACGCTGTGAACGTGCCCGGCAGCGTAGAGCTTTTCACTTTACGAGGAATGGCAGGGCGCATCCGACCGTCTAAAGTTAAGATTGGTCAGAAACCACACAGCAAAACTTGCGCCATTTGTTCGTTTCAAAACAAGCATGAACAAGCGATCACGCTGGCAGATCCGCGTTGGTAGCGTGGTCCGTCAGTGTCAGTTTTGACGGAAGGTGCCGCAAGAGGCGCTGACGATCGCTGCTCGGACGCGCCGCCTGGGCAGTGTCAGGAGCGTATTAAGCTCATTGCCGTGCGGTGCCATGTCTTTCATTAAAAGAATTCCCCGCTGTCAGCAATGGCACCGACTCCGCCTTTGTAATCCTCGCCATTGGCTTCGAAGCTCGCGAAGCACAGCGCGTTGCGTAATGCCAGTCTCCGAAAGTTAGTACTGAAGTACTATAGCGCCAAACAGACGACACAAGAAGAAGAGACACGGACGAGCGCTTACTCTGAGGCTTCATTGACGGAAACACACAATATATATACGCAAGTTTGGCTGCGCAACTCGCGCATTGTCAAAACATCACATGGTAACTAGGCAAAAGGCGATAGAACGATTGTGAAGGTGACGTTCGTGAAGATGACACGTGATGTACAGGGCCAAATGACTATAAATGATAATGGTTACGCGATACAGAAACACCGCCGTAAGGGAGTACCTCATAAAAACTAAAGGAATAGGAATATTGATCAGACTCATCCGCAGAGTCTCAGGACGCAGGAAGGGTCTCTGCGAAGATAACCTTCTGCGCGATACTCGCGTTCCTTATGAGCCACATTAATTACGTCGCTTCTGCCCACAATTGGACGAAAATAGAAAAGGCGAAACTAAACACACTCATGCGCAAGAACATCAAACTGGTTTTGGGCATTCCGCAAAGAGCAAGTACAGCAAAGGTTGATCAGCTAGGCATGCATAACAACATCGACGAAGTGTTCGAGGCTCAGACTATGGCGCAAATACTCCGCCTATCCTCGTCCAAAGCCGGTAGACTAACTCTAAGCGAAGCTAATGTCTCCCCATCTCCCTATCTCGAGCACGCTATTACCCTACCGAGTGAAATTAGAGACAACTGCAGAGTCTCAGCGTTTCCCAGAAACGTCCACCCACTATACAACGTGGGTAGGCGCCGGGCCCGCGCCCGCGCGATTCTCGACCGCACCGACGCGGATCGTGAAGCCACCGCATTTCTGGACGCGGCCCAGTACGGCAATACATCAACTTTCGCGATAGCAGTTGTGGACGGCAACGGAACGTTACGATAATCGGCATCGGTTAAATCGACCGCCAGCGCTAAAGCAGAACAGATAGCCGTAGCCATCGCCATGGCAGACCCCACATTTACCCACGTCCTCACGGGTTCGCGTGCTGCAATTCAGGCTTACGAAAGCGGCAACGTATCGAAAGAGGTAGCGCATATACTACTAGAGAGCTCAAAAGAGTGCAAACGTTGTCTCTCCTGGTTCCCCGCTCAAATGGGGAAAGACATTCACCCGCAAAAACCCAACCTCAATGAAACGGCCCACGACCGTTCGCGACAACTTGTCCGCCGCGACGGTCCCACGGCCTCCGAGGGGCTGGACATTCAGTTTAATGACCCGCTACTCACTTACCAAGAAATTACCTCACACTATCGAAAAGGCAGAATGAAATACCCGCTCCCGCACGCCAAACTCGAACGCGCGCAGACGGCCGCGTTTTGAATGCTGCAAACGGACTCGTATTCGTCATGAGGCCTACTAAGCCACTACAATTCAGAAATCCCGGCAAATTGCCCAGTAAAACACGTTGTGGGGCTAGTTGGTGCATAGCTTTCAATAGAATAAGCGCCAAAAAATGACAGCACACAAGAAGAAAACCAGACAGGACAAGGCGCCTTGTCCTGTCTGGTTTTCTTGTGTGCTGTCATTTTTTGGCGCTTATTCTATTGAAAATTGCCCAGACTGCCCAGAACTCTATTGCGCACTCTCGCACATGCTTTAGCAATGTACCGCGTTACCAGAGGGCCCTCTCTCCACTGAGCCCGAATGGGAAGAAGCCCTCAAAAGCCCGGACCTCAAACTCCAACTCAATGTCGTCCAGAGGGCCCAAGAACTGGCGGAGCTTCACCACGTTCCCGTCCCGATTTGGTCGTCGCCTACGGTTTCGGCCCAAGGGGCTCCCCACGTGCGATCTCCAACGGCTTAAACCCCCTCAGGACCTCAATAAAGTTATTGACTGACTGACTGACTTAAATCGCGAACAGCGTGCTGGATTATATCACTATAAACCATGGTCACTTCATTTCCATCAACGTGTTACAACACATTCTGGCCAGTTGTCAGTCCCTTTAAGCACTCTTTAGGCACGGTCCCGAAGATGGTGCATTACCGGGCCGACCAGCGGCGGAAGTGAAGCAGGCGTTAAGCACTCCCCATACGAGCGCCGATCCTGTAGTTCGCCATTAAGCAACCATCCTTAATGATCATCCTTCTTTACAGAGTAGAAGGGCGCCGAGTTTTTCGTCTTCCTGCCCTCTTCTAATCTTCTTTTTAAGTGTTTACGTACATTTTCACTCACAACACTCCTTTTCATCATTGTTCACATTTACTTTTGTTGTCTTTATGGTTTTAATTGTGTACATATGCTGTATGTTATCCTTACTTTTTCTTTCTTTCCCCCCCTATTTTTGCCTATTATTTAGAATTGCCTTCAGTTTGCCTGCGTGATCGATACAGTTTGCGTTAGTTGTCTGCCGGCCGTCGCGCTGTTATCTAATTTGGTGCCCGGAAACTCGCAGCTTGTTCTTGTGACGTTGGCTACTTCTCTTACCTCCTACCTTTTTATCGCTCGCGTTTCGTGTGTCTCAGTTCTCGTTTATCGCGCTGTTTCCCGTACAAGATGCAATATCAACTAGCTGAGTGCAGCGCCCTTTTGATACAAGGAATTACCAAAAACCAGCAAGCATGGAAGGCTCTGTCCGGAGCTGGTCGTGATCTCCGATCTGGGCCGCTATCTTGTACAAGTTCGAAAAGCCGACCTTCGATTTCGCCTCGTGCGATTGTCCAGGCTGCGCAGATATCGCGGCCTAGGCCAACCTAGGTTTATCGCGTGAGGCGAAATCGAACGTCGGCTTTTCGAACGAGTACAAGATAGCGGCGCTGGGCTACGGCACATGGTCTCTGAGGTCGGGCTGCGCAACCACGCGCTGCTCGATTTCGGAAGCCGTGTACGGCACCACCCATTACATGTATCGGCCGGGAGGTGGCGCTCAGCCGACTTTCATTCGTTGCGACAGCGAAAGGACAAAGTATGCGCCTTATTGTGACCACACGAAAAAAGGGTGTGAGCTAGCTACAAACATAGTAAAGTGCAAGCGAAGGTCCTCCTTCGCGGCCGAAGGTTCCGGTGGGACGACGCTGAACTATGAATGTGCTGGTGATTGTCGTTCTGCTGGTCTCTGTGGCTCAGTGGGGCTCCTGTCAAGGTCAGTGGCCATGACTTCTTTCTAAAAAAAATTTCATGGCGCTCTGTTTCCAAGCTGTAAGGCGAACGGAAGCAAAACATGGCTGTGGAACACGCGCAGCAATGCCCATGCGAAGTATTAACTTGGTAATGCTAAATAGAGTAGTAGCGCATGAAACAGGCCAAACGGAAGAAGCTTGCAAAGCGCTGAAACGCTTCAGGATTTCGTCGGTTCCTTCCGCTTTCCGTGTCCGATGCGTTATTACTGCATTTAGCTATAACATGTATGAACAAGCCCATGAAAGTTAGCGCTCTTTTCTAATACCTTGAGCATTTTGTGCACCGATTACAAATAAAGCAACTTGGTACTCTGGACTTTACGATAGCACGCCCGCTATTCATAGCATCTTGTGGTTATGCTAGGGCGACCGGTGATTATTTGAGCCCGTACCGGACCACTGCGGGAAGGAAGCTCGCACTGCGTCAGAGCATAATCGGTTAACGTATCGGGTAATGTGACGCGGTGTATGCTAGATGAATGCATTCCACTAAACATCGCAAGTCGTTAGTTTTCGGCGTGTTTGTTACTCGATGTTACTCTTGCGTGTTCGTTTCGATCTGTCGCTGGACCTTTTTTTTTTTTTGTCGCACTACAAACGCTTAGTTGCGCGAGAGGTTTCCAGCTTCTGAACGTTTTGATGATGTGGTGGAATTCACTAGTTTTGCGTAGTCTAGGCACTTGCTTTGATCTCTTTGAGACTGGCAGTGTTGAAAATAAAGAATTAATAAATAATCAGATTTCGTTGATACCATAAGTTAAGCGACGCTACGTTTATATAACATTATCGCTCTTACCGTGTGCCGATTGTGTTCGGGCAAGCGGAATCGAGTAGTATATGAACCTAGGATATGGTAGTTTGTGGATGGAGAATGTGATAGCTCCAAGTTCCTCGTGGCTAAAGCTAATAAGGACGTCGTTCTTATTAGCTTTATAAACAGACTCATTTTGGTCTTTAGCGTAATTTGAAATGTTTCCTTTTTTTCGATAAATGTGCGCATAACCTCGGGAAACCAGGTTTGTATTGTCAAGTCAGTTTTTACCGTGATTGGCAAAATAGTTCGCTTCTGAAAACCATATGGACGCTGTGAAATCGCCATCGCGTAATGTATAGTTCAACTGAACTTAGCACCTGCCTTCTCCATGATCAGTGCGCACGAAAACGTAACAAGAATAAGAAGAGAAACACCGATAACGATACTCTCTAATGCGAAATTTGAACGCAGCGCCATACGTGTTTTCCTTTCGCGATGTATTGGCTGGCGCGGACACTCGGTTGACTCGGTCTCGTGCGGCACGTCGCAGACGGAACGAAGTGTGGCGCGACTGCTTCGCTAATCCGGAGATCGCGAAGAGCAGCGCGTGGGTAACACGTGGGCGCGGTTCACAGCAGCCACCGCAGACAGAGAGAGACAACTTTATTCGGCAGTGGGGCGCTAATTCATGGGCTTGTCAGGAAGGACAGAAGGCGACCTCTTCGGCTCGCTCTACGGCTCGGAGTTGCACATCCGAGCTGCAGCTAAGCAGCACTTCCTCCCACGATGAAGGTGAGGAAGAGGCCAGGGATCGGGGGAGGGGGTCCTCTCAGAGGATGTGACTTTGAGAAGCTAGCTCGCCGCACAGATGACAGTACGGACGTACTCTGTCCGGGTAAATGTGCTAGTATATGTAGGGGTTCGGGTATGAGTCTGTCTGTAACCTGCGCCACGTGATCTCCTGACGCTTGTTTAGTTTACTGTGTGGTGCTGACCTAGTGTGTCGTCTACTACGGTAATATTGGGTTATGTCGTAATATGAGTGCAGGGCTTCGTTTCAGGTCTCCGGTTCCGGCAGGCCTTCTGCTCAGCTGACGAATCCTCGAGCATGTTCGTGGGCCGCTTCGTTCCCTAGATTACCCGCATGAGCCGGGATCCATATCAACTCTATTGATTGTAGTACTTCTCTGTTGTGTAGTGACATTAGGAGCTTTAGTGTGGTCTGTAGCACTAATCCTCGCGCAAAGTTTGTTATGGCGGTTTCGGAGTCGCTCATAACTATACAGGCGTCTGTTGTGGCCACGGCCAGCACAATAGCGGCTTCTTCTGCTTCGGTGGGGGTAGCAGCGCGTAGAGAGCTCGAAGCTGTCTGTCCCTTGAGTCCTGAGCCTGGAAAGGCGCAAATGACGTAGGTGTGGGGTCGATCAGAGTACTGGGAAGCCTCGACGTAAGACACGA